>NW_027187336.1:1036786-1141816 GCF_028583685.1 Petaurus breviceps papuanus
TTCCTTCCTTCCTTCCTTCCTTCCTTCCTTCCTTCCTTCCTTCCTTCCTTTTTCATGGCATCCAAGTCTGAAAAGTCAGAAACAGAGCCAGGAGAGGATTGAAGGTACACCTGGTTTTCTCCCTAGAATGGACACCTGAGGAGGAACTCACTAATGGAAGAAGGGGTTTGACACATAGAGGAATATTCTAGGGTGAGAAGATTTAAGGAAAACTGGATAGAGAACATTGGAGAGCAACAAATAAAGGCTATATAGTCTCTTTTTAGAGCTTCTTGTTTAGGTAAGAGTTAAACCAGAAATAATGATATTCCATGATTCCTTGAGGGCAGAGGTCCATGTCATGCTTCTTTGTATCCCTCTCATGCCAGTGGCATGTGGCAAAAAATAACTAAATTCTTGATTTATGAAAACAGTGATGGACTAGCAGTTGGGAGACTTGGTTCTAGTCCTAATTTTTAGCTGAGTTGGACAATTTAATTTAATTTAATTTAACATCCCTGGGCTTGGTGTCCTCACTTGTAAAATAAGGGAAATAGACTAAATCATCTCTTAGGTTCACTTAACTCTAAAATTCTATGAAACATACTTTTGTATTTATATTGTATTATATGTATTAATGGAATTTTTTTTTACAAAATGCTTTCACAGCTACCGTCTTATTTTAACCTCACATTAATCCATGAGGGCTTTATAAAAGGTACTAGTAGTTCCATTTTATAGATGACAAGACTGAGGTACAGAGTAGTTGGGTTATAGATTGCAAAGTCACCATAATTTGTTGAGGACTGGAGTCTGTTCCTAGACATCTAGCACAGAAATCTCTCCCAGTAGCTTAAACTTCCTCATCCTTAATTACTTAAATAATGAAGTCACATGGATATTGGCACATATTTCAATAGGGGGCTCCTATTTTCTTAACAATCAAGGGAAGTACACTGTGCTCAGTTCCTCCAGGACAGCGGTTCTCAAACTTTCTGATCTTAGGACCCCTTTATGCTCTTTATGCTAAAGTTATTAAGAATCCTCCAAAGAGTTTTTGTTTATGTGAGTTATATCCACTGATATAACTCTGTTAGAAATGAAAATATCTTATTATTAGTATTATGATGATGAAAATAGTTTTGACCTCATGGATCCTCTGAAAGGGTCTTGGGGACCCCTGGGGTATCCAGACCATACTTTGAGAAGTGTTGATCTAGAATCAGTCTCCCTTAAACATCCTTGCCAGAAGCAAACTCAGTGGCTTATTCCTTCTGCCTAGATTATAATGGAAGTTCTGGGTTAGCTGACTGGTCTCTACTTACCTGTATGCCATGGTGGTTCTAGGGAAAATAAAAAGTTCTGAGTAGTTTCAGTGCCATCATGGAAATTGCCCCAGGAGTAGTTTGCAGAGCTGCTTTCCAATGTAAATAAATCTGAAACAACTTCCCCTTTCTTTCACGGGTGGCTATGGTATGTGTGGGCATGGTAGTTTAGACATTTTGGACAAGCTTTTGGGTAGGAGCTTGAGAAATCATGATTCTGTGATTTTTGCATCAGATCTCACCTTTTTTCCAGTTAGAAAATCCTGAGACTGGCAGTTAGTTGGCATATTGACTCTCTGATTTGGAGTAAGAGAGACCTCTACCTAGCTATACCTCAGTGTTCTCATCTGTAAAATGGGGATAATAATAAGACTTCTTTCACAGAGTAGTTGTGAGGATATAATGAAATAATCTGTAAAGTACTTTGTAAACGTTAAAGCACCATATAAATATATAAATATAAATAAATATAAAAGTACCCATCAGTACTTTATGCTTATTTTATTATAGATAATATATGCTTACAAGAAACAGTGTTGGAAAAGGAATTTATTTTGGGGGTGAGGCCATTGTGGTTAAGTGACTTGCCTGGGGCTATACAGCTAGTGTCAAGTATCTAAGGCCAGATTTGATCTCAGAGGCTTCTGACTCCAGGATGGATACTCTATTCACTGTGCCACCTTTTTGCCTCGAAGGGGGAAAATCTTGAAGAAGAAATTGACAAAAGGTGAGCCTAAGGAATTTAAGGAAAGGTAAAGGAAAAGGCCCAGGGTTTATTATGGTTATGGGAGAATTTAAGGACTAATTATATGTATGGACTTTTTTTTCTTTTTGGTATGTTTGGTTCTTATGATTATCATCCTCATTCTTATTATCATTAGCACCAACTCATAGAGCTATCTCCTCTCTAACCAATTGTCTCCCTTGAATCACTGGCTTCTAGCAACAGGTAACAGAAAGCAAGGGTTCAGAACCTCTTCAATATTTCCTAGGGATGACACTGTATCTAGGGACATTTGGGAAATTCAGTTTGAATGAATCTGTGGCTTGGAGTTTTATACCTGGAAGTAGGTAGGAGAACTTTTAAAGAATCAATAAACTAAGCTGAGAACAGATGTTTGGATTGCCATGGTTCTTGGAAAAGCACCCACTATATTGGAAGTGCTCAAAATTCCCTTCTGACACAATGACTTGCTATTGTCTAGACAGTACACAGTACACACTGGAGTCACTTAATAAATAATGGATCCAAAGATTCTTGTCTTGAAAAAATTTCATCTATTTATTCCTGGAATTGAATGTCAACCAAATTAAGAGTTATTTATTGTTGATTTTATTGAGCAGCTACTATATGCAAGGTCCTCTGGAGGACACAAAAATGAATAAGGCATAGTCCCTCCCCACAAGGATGTTGCAATCTAATAAGGAAGCTAAGACATCCTTGAAAATTGAAGGCTAGGTATGCTAAATACTAAATGAATAGTATAGACAGTACATGCAACAGGAGTTCAGAGGAAGAAAAGATGGGCTGTTGAGGGATAGAAGAGGTGAGACTTGGGACTTGGCCTCAGATGATGGCTAGGAATTATCTAAGCACCTGTCTAAGAGTGCCCACTCCCAGTAAGGGAGAAGGGACAATTAAAGGCAAAGAGGGAAGAAAACACAAGGCATGTTGCTGAAATGACAAAGATATGGAGAAGTCTTGTTGGGAGATAAGACTAGAAAGTTACATTGGGCCCATATTTTGTGAAACTTCAAAAGAGAGGTTCAAACCTAACCTAATGAGGGAGTAGGAGAAGCAAGAGAAGACCTACCTGGAGAGCCTGGATCACCTTTGCTCCCTCGAAACCCTGAAACAAGGAAGTGTTGTATATCACAGTCTGTGCTGGATCATTTGGGATACCCCTACCACAGAACTCAGCTTTCCCAAAGCTGAAGGAGGTCTTTACCCTCTAGAAAAACACATTGGGACACCATACTCCCCAAGAATACATTCTTCTGGTGAATTTGAATATTGGACACATAGAATCTCCTGTCTTGTGCTAAATATGCCTTGTGAAGTGTAGGCTTACTATGGCCAAAACACCCTAAGTGAAGAGAGATAATTTTGGTTGCTCATCCAATTTTTTTTCCTACAGACTCCTAATCACCTGGAAGAAACAGATGTTTGATCTGTAGGATAAAGGGTTGGATGAGGAGTAGCTAAAATTTTTACTTTCTTTTGCAACCCCTTTGCTTTGATTTATACAGACACAAAACTATGTTCATACATTGTCATGGGAAGGAAAAGTAAGATATTTTCCCTTATATGGCAAAGATCCCTGGGATCCTCAAAGTTGGGGTAAGGGTACTTTGAATGAGAACTTCCTGGCTTGGAAGGGAAAAGATTTTCTCTTTACCCTCTTTATGAGGGTATAATTTTCTTAATTTCTATTTAGATATTCTAGAGTCATGTAGACTTAATCTCTGTCTTTGTGGAAGGATAATGTCTCATTCATTGCCACTACACTCTGAACTACAGAGACCTAAGAAAGCCATGAATGGAACCATTTCATCAGTTGCAATGACTTTGTTGATGTAAGTATGAAAAGTGCTGATTGTCCAACCTGCAGGGAGTATCATTTGTGAGGTCTATGGTATATACTGATTACATCTGATTTTCTGAAATAATAAGACTAGCAGAATTGCCTCTTTAGCTCAATCCTATGGTCTTTATAACCCAAGATTCTGGCTCTGATGAGGGAACCATGGAGAGGTTTGGGTTGTTCTCAAAGATGTCATTCTCTATCTCTTTTGAAAAAAAATTATATAATTTTTAAATTTTTGGTTCCAGATTCACTTCCTCTCTCCAGCTTCTCCCCCACTCACCAAGGTAAGTTATACATCTGAAATTGTGCAAAACATTTTTTCGTATTAGTCACCTCACAAAAAGCAAGAAAAACAAAGAAAATGACAAAATTATATTTCAGTTGGCACAGAGTTCATCAGTTCTCTCTCTGGAGGTAGATAGCATTTTCCTCACGAGTCCTTTGGAATTGCACAGACATTCTCAAAGGTGAAGCATATGTCCCAAATATTCCTAGCCTATCTCAATAACTCGTGTCACTCAGAAATTTTAGCTATTGTGTATTTTTCACTAAGACCACTTCTCAGAGTGGTAAATTCCCTAAGATTACTCCACATATACACAGGAATTCCTTTTGTTGATTCTAAAACTGTTTCATTCAAGTATCAAGAATGACCCTCATTCTAGGATTATGGAAGTTGGCAAATAAGGTCAATGTTCACTTTCGCCTTTGAAATTTACAGATTCATGTCCCTGTTGTTGTTGTTGTTGTTTTGTTACTGTAACTGAGGCTTACTTTATTCAGAACCCTGGAGGAAGAGTGAAATGTAACATACCCAGCCTTTAAACAATGGCAGCCATGGTAGGCAGCAATATATAATGTAACATTCAAATGTATGCTCCCCTAGGGCAGATTGTGCAATTGTATCTGCTCCCCCCCCCTTTTAAAATTCTCAGTACATAGTACATGGTAGGTACTTAATAAATGATTATTTAATGAATATATGGAGAATATTCAGGCTATGGAATTATTTCCTCTTTTTACTCTTTGCATTGTATTTTCAGGGACTAGGTAGGACCAGTATCTAACTCACTTCTAACTCCCCTAATTGAGACTGGAAAACCAAGGGGTAGATGGAAAACAAGACAGCTCCTTTTATTTATCCAGGCTTTCTTTTTGACAGTTTGTTCAACTCTGCCAGGGGAACAGGTTGGATAACTCTCATGTCCTCATCATATTTACCCATATATAGGAGTGAGTGGAAAACCCTTCTTCTTCCTCTTCTTTTTTCCTTTCCCCTTTGGTGTTGTGTACCCTAGTGCTTAGCATGTTTGGCACAGGGGATATGCTTAATGCATTTTCGTTCATCTATTCCTTCTTTCTGGGGAGTGCAGTGTGTGAGAGACTGCATATTGTAATCCTTTTTGGAAAGAAGGTGAGTGAGTGGATAGATTGAGTTCCTGAATCTGTACTGAGAATCATGATATGTATGTAGTACTTGGGCTTCGCTATCCCCACCCCTCTCTAACTATTTCATAATCATTCATCTTGTTTTATCTTTGCTTCAACCCTAGGTGAGGGACAAGGAGAGAAAAGGCAGAAATATTCTCCTTTTATTTTTTCCTTTTTGAAGAGGGGAAGGTAGGGCAATTGGGGTTAAGTAACTTGCCTAAGGTCACATGGCTAGTTTTAGTGTTAAGTGTCTGAGGCTGAACTCGAACTCAGGTCCTCCTCCCAGGGCCAGTGCTCTATTCACTGCACCACCTAGCTGTCCCTATTCTCCTTGTTATAACAATGCTGAAACTAAGGTCCAAGGGGGCTAAAATGCCTGCCCCAAGGATGCATGATGAATTAAGGGTGGAGCCAGGAATCCATTCCACTCAGTTCTCCTTCCTCACAGGAAGATGATTTTCCAGGCAGATTAGTCTTCCTTACCATGTTCAGTGTTCCTACCAATATGAACATAGGACTTCCTCCTCTTCCCTCCTTCTCTAAGGTGGCCCCTTGTGACAAAGGCAGAAAGATCAGAGAAAAAGCAGAGAAAACAGATATGCTGCTTACCTGGGTTCATGGTAATGTTGTCTATTCTTCCACATAATTCTTTCTGACTGGCTTGCACTTCAGTAATCACCTTTTCAATTCCCAGAAGCCTCTCTCGCTCACTCTTAATGTTGAGAGGTGACTGGCTAGACAGGATGTAGGAGAAAGATGGACCTGATTCTTCATCCAGGGAGGATTCCAGAGTTCCATTGAGAAAGAAGAACCTCTCCAGTTTTAGGAGCCAAGGTCTCTGGGAAGCCATTTCCTTCTGTAGACTCAAAACTATATACACATGCTTCTTATAGAACCTTAATATTCATGCATGACATTAATATATAACTTTCATATTTTCACATTTCCCTAGGAGTAAAGAAAACCTAGGGCAAATCAACACTATTGAAGTTAGAACTGTAATGTACCTCATATCTCCAATTTCCCTTATTTTAGAGATAAGAAAATTGAGACCCACAGTGATTTCTGATTTGCTAAGAGCTAGACATGAGGAGGAAATAAATTATAAAAGGTGGTTTATTGGGAGTCCACTGGGGAAGGTAAATTTTATCCCCCTTTGCCTTGGCCATAAGTGAGGCATTTACAGGTTGACTGTGTGCAGATGAACCTTGTCTTTCTTTTTCAAATGATCAGTTGGCAAGGCCACTTCATTCTTGTACATCTGTCACATCTGAATCATTACCAAGCTTTTCAGTTTAGGGGGTGGTTCCCTAAGCGAGGGTTTACAGTGATGTGCCAAGTCCTGAGGATGACTATTTACATGGCATTCTTACATGACCACAGTTTGATTTCCCTCACTTTAAGCAGTTCTTTTGTAGAACCAATCTTCTTCGAATGGAGACCACAACCTAAGTCCATTGAAGACTGGTAGAGGCTTTCATTTGACCTCCCCAACCCTTCCTTCATGCATCCCTGGGGAAGGGTTGGTGCGTGGCTTTCTACTGTACCACCCTCATCATTGCTCATAGATGATATGTCTTTTGTATTGACTTCAACTAGAAAGCTGTCAGCTTCCCACAAAATGGCTTCATTACCAGGACCTCTTCCCAATTTCCTATTTAATCTTGGTGTTTCTGAAGAACTCATTAATGCCTCAAACTCACCCCCTAAAAAGACAAAAGTTGGCAATCCCTGGCTTTAGAAATTGGCATATTTTGAAGTATGTTAGATCAATTCATACACTAACATCTTGCTAATTCAGTTTGGTTGGCCTGTATACATTATTGAAGAATCTGAATAGTTTTTAAAGAAACACAAAATTATAACTTTCAAGAGCATACAGAAATCCTAACTAAACTAACAAAGGGTTGCCTAATAGAAGCCTTAGAGAAACTGCTTAAATGAAAGAGTTATTTGTAATTAGCCTATAAATATTGCCTATTAATTATTTTAAAGCAGTTTATCCTAAATTTCCTCCTCAATTCCATTCACACCATTCATTTGCTTAACCCAATTCTTTATGGTCAAAGCAAATTAGGATCCTATGATCTGTCCAGTCCGTGTCTGAACTAGTTGCAAATTCCAAAGTAGGTAGCTCCAAATTCATGGTTAATTCATTAATTTTTCTATCTAGACAATTGTTGCCCACTAGAATTAAAAGATGACTAGATAATCCCCTGAGATGATTAATTTAAAAAAGTCTTAAAAATGGTTAAATAATTCAATTAGAGGAGTATGGTGTTTTATATATAAATATACATATGTATATTTGTATATGTATACATACATACACAAACACACATACACACACATATCCTTTCCTAACCCTGTGGCCATCTTTGCTCTTTCTGTTTGCCCAGCAGCTTGGAAAACAAGGAAGAATTTCTCAAGTCTCTTTAACAGAAGTTTGTGCCAGGGCAGGTATCATTCCCTAGCATACAGAGCTTTTTTTTTTTTCAAGAAAAGCAGTTACCTTGTATCACCAGCAATCCCACACCTGTTGTAAACAGGACTAGGTAGATGATTATTGCAGATGTGATACAATTTCCTCCACATTTTTTCTTGGACTTTGACTCTAAAATACAGAGAGGAGAATGTTGATGGGGATAGAACAAAGAAAGCAGTCTCTAAAAGAATGTATACCAGCAGGATGTAAATCATGAGTTTCAGTGGTCCCATTCCACAAAAGTACCTGGTTTACATTTGGCATTAAGTGAAGTCAGGTATGTAAGAGGCAACAAAAGTACATGTGCCCCACACAGGGTCATTTAGGTGCTTCCTGTTCCTCCTAGGAGAAAAAGACTGGGAGAGCCACTCCAATTGGAATCTCCAGGTAAACTACCTGACCCCTCCAATGCTCAAACTACTCCAATTCCCTCCTCAGTAAGACCTTTGAAGTCTAGATCCAGGTTCTAAGTACACATTTCATTCCCCTCACACATGCAGAGATGAGTCTTGTCTAGTTCCCATAACTATCAGCCTTCCTTTCACAATGCCTTAAGTTCCTCATTTTTAAATTTTGGTCTACTTTAAGGGGATTGACATATTTCTGACAATATTTCATAGCATATTTGGTTTGTTGACTCCCATCCTATTGATATTCTAGGATCCTTCCCAACTATGTCTGATAGGAAAGAATTCTTCACTAATAATAAAAATAGACATTGAATAATAGTTTATCCTAAAACCATTTCTGTCTGAACTCCGTCAAACACAAGTATGAGCAGAAAGAATAATAACTAATATTTATATAACACTTTAAGGTTTGCAGAGCTCTTTGAACACATTATTTCATTTGATTTTCATATCAACCCTGTGACATAGGTGTTATTATCTACCTTTCATGGAGGAGGGAGTAAGGAGTGAACAGCTATAGATTAGATTACATTTACCTAAAGCATAATTTAAATAAGCAAAACACAGGATTTGCAGTCCAAAGCAGCAGAACTGTGCCTGAAATCTCAAATTTCCTTGGACTCTTTCCTACAATGAAGTGAAATTACTGGCTTTAGAATTCTGGGGCGGGGGGGGGGGAGGAGGCAGGAGGGAAGGGAATGAGGTAATCAGCCACTTGCAAAGGACTTAAAACTTTCAACTCCCAGTGACTGCAGCCTTGTCTCTCAAATTCCCCATTCTATTCTGTGTTTGGTTGTTCTCACTGTGAAGGGACTTTGAAACTTAGCACTTCTGTGTCTCATCTGAAGCCCCTCAAAGCTATTGTATTAAGTACGCCTAGTCTCAAAGTCATAAATGGGCATAGAGTGGGGTGGATTCATTGTCTCACCACTATTCCATTATTTCATCTCATTGAATGGCCATCGCTCTAACAGGTGTTGTACAGGATATTCAGATTTTGTTTTTTATTAATCTCCAAGTGAAAACTGGAGTTCATTACTTCAATAGGTTGGTTTCTGAGATGCTGAGGTCAGTTGCCATTTCTGATGGTCTCAAGGGTAGTGACTATATTATGTTGTTGAATTTAGTTGAATTGGAAGGGAAGTGAGATGGAAAGAAGGCCTAGTGATGGATAGGTTCCCCCCCTCCAAAAACAAAACAAAACAAAACAAAAGAGGGTCATTGAAACAATTTTTTTAAGTGCATAAAAGATAACAGAAGGAAGGCCAGCAGGAAACAGACTAGCAGGACAGCTTTGAAAGTTACATGTTGAAATTATTATATACTTGAAAGGAAAAGCAAGGTCTTATATTCTAGATTTACAATTTTATGTACATTCCTTTTTTGTTCCATTTTGCATATGGAAATATGCATTTTATTTAATGTCTTTTAGGTTCAGAATATTTTTAAAAGTCTTGTTGAAGCAAGAAGGGGTAGATAGTTTCATTGCTTGGAGCATTAGCAAATTAAAGAGTAAGAAAAAAAACTCTTTCAACTTGTTTATATCTTCTTCCTCATGGGGAGTATTTTTTAAACTATAAAAGATATAAAAATGCCAAGACAATAAAAGAATCCTTTGGCTCAAACTTCATTCTTTTAAAAATTAAAATAACTTTCTTGTTATTCTGAACGTAAACACTAGCATTTCTATAAAGAATAACACCATAAAAAATTTCTCATGAAACCCCAAATCCCTATTATATACACAGCTTTAATTTTTAAAATAGAAATTCAACATACCAATTTTAAAACTATCATGTTAGTCTGTGTTTCCTTCTGAGCCTCTGTTTTATTCTTGCACATTAAAAAAATACTACACTGACCCTTTTTTCTTTTTTCTTTCTCCCTTCCTCTTTTCTCTCTTTCCTTCCTCTGTCCTTTCTTTCTTCCTTTTTTCTCTCTCACCTTCCTTCTTCTTCTCCTCCTCCTCCTCCTTCTTCTCTCTCTCTTTCTGCATTACTATGCTTGTCTCCATCTCTATCCTAAATCTTCCTCCCTCATTTAAAAATTCCTTTTAAAATAACAAATAGGCATAGTTAAGCAAAACAAAGTTATTCATTGGCCATGGCAAAAATGTATATCACAAATTATGGAGACTCCCACCTCACTGAAGGAATTTTGTACTAAGGAGAATATTTTTTAACACTTCTTAGTGAAAGTGGTGATCATCAGAATAAAATTATGGTCAAATAGTCACACTTCCTTCTTTTGAATGAGTTATTGGAGTAATATATTGGAACAATACCCCTTTAATTCCAGCAACACATTTGACAAAGCTCTTCATGAGTTTGAGAGGAGTGTTACATGATGGCAGACTTCAATGGATTTATATCACTGATACCTAAAGAGTGTAGATTAGTAATCTGATGTCATTTGGTAGCTATTAGTAAAGTCATAAAAAGTCAGTTTGAAGCTCTATATAAGAAAAACTTCTTAATAAGAGCTGACTCAAAGTGGGATGGGCTAAATCAGGTACCTTTCACAGATATACCTAGAGATAAATTCTTTTTTTTTAAAGCAATTGGGGTTAAGTAACTTGCTCAAAGTTACATGGCCAGTTATTTCTGGGTGTGGTGCTAAGTATCTGAGCCCGGATTTGATCCCCAGGTCATCCTGACACTGGAGCCGGTACTCTTACTTGCTGAGCCACCTGGCTGCCCCTAAGCAATTGGGGTTAAGTAACTTGCTCAAGGTTACACAGCCAGGTGTTTCTGGGTGTAGAGATAAATTCTTAACCAAACATGGGATAGGGGTGATTATGACAGATAAATAGATAATTTAGCTTATAAAAAATTGAAAACTTTTCCATGAACAAAATTAATGCAGTCATGAAAAGGCAAGTAGTCAATGGAGAAAAAAAAACAACTTCATATCAAATAACCCTGAAAAGCACCTCATAACCAAGATCTGTATGGAAAGACTAGAAATATTTAAGAACAAAAGCAATGGGGAAAAATGGGTCAAACAACATAAATAAACAAAAGAGCATGAAACAGAAATCTTAAATAGCCCAATCTCAGAAAATGACCAAACCATAAAAGAACTCTCAAAGGAAGGAAAAATAAATCCTAGTCCAGAGGAATTTATGGGAAAAGTCTTTAAAATGTTTAAAGAACAATTATTGGGGCAGCTAGGTGGTGCAGTGAATGGAGCACCTGCCCTGGAGTCAGGAGGACCTGAGTTCAAATCTGACCTCAGACACTTAACACAAAAACTTGCCATGTGACCTTGGGCAAGTCACAACCGCAATTGCCCTCCAAAAAGCAAAAAAAAAAAAAAAAAAGGAACAATTATTACCCATGCAACACAAATAATTTTTCTCATTAATTGTGATGGAAAAGTCTACCAAACTCCTTTTATGAGACAATTATAGTCTTATTACCTAACCTAAGGAGATATAAAGCAGAGAAAGGAAATTACAGGTAACAGTAACATTGATTTAAAAAATTTAAATAAAATTCTAGAAAGAAGAATACAATTTTGTATTTAAAAAAATTATTTTATGGCCAGGTTGGATTTTATCAGGAATACAAGGATGGCTTGGAATCGGGAAAATTAATATTATTAATCATATTGAAAACAAACCCAACAAGACCCGCATGATTATGTCACTAGCTATAGAAAAATCCTTTGACAAAATGCAGCATAATTTATACTAAAAACCCTATATAGGCTTTAAGGAATTATTTGAAAAACAATGAGTGGTATATATGCATAAAACCAAAAACTAACATTATTTGTAATGGTGTACAAAACACTGAAGTTTTTCAAATAAATACAAGAATAAAGCAAGCATGCCTCCTCTTTCCATTGTTATCTGACATGCCTAGAAATGCTAGCAAGAGGATCATAGACAAAGAGGAGACAAATTGTTTTCTAGGATGACTGGACCAACTCACAGCTTCACCGATATATTAAAAGGCTCATCTTCCTGCATTTTATCTAGCATTGACTATTTCTACATTTTGTCATCTTCACCATTTTGCCGGGTGTGAGGAGAAAGTTCAGAGTTTATTTCTGTTTAGGTATTAAGATGAACTAGATGACCTCTGAGGTCCCCACCTAGAGGCAACTAGGTAGTGCAGTAGATAGAGGGGTGGGCCTTAAGTTAGAAAGACCTGAGTTCAAATCTGGCCTCAGACACTTCTTAGTTGTAGGACTTAACCTCAAGTCACTTAACCTCTGGTTTCTTCAGGTATAAAATGGAGACAACACTTTCTATAACCTACCTCCCAATGTTCTTTTCAGAACCAGATGAGATAATATGTACAGTGTTGCACATATAAACACACAGTAGGTGCTTAATAAATGCTTGTTTCTTCCCAGTTCTTATATTCTGTTCTTATTTTATAATGAACACACAACCCAAGTAGATCCCACTGTTGTATACTTTCCTGGGTCTCTTTTGTAATCAAAGGCACATGTCCAGCAGTTACTGGGGTTAGGAATGCTGACTGGCTAACTAATCTTTCCCCTTGGTTATAGAGCTTTCTATCCTAAAGCAGTTATAGCTAAGATCATAGAATATAGAGCTTAAAAGGACCTTAGAGTTTATTAGCCTTATCTTACAGATAAGGTCCCTGAAGCCGAGACATTAAATGACTTGCTCAAGGTTACAGTTAATAAGCAGCAGAGATAGATAGATAAATTCCCATTATCTGACTCCAAATCCAATGCCTTTTCTATTACAAGAAGTGACTCTTCTTGTCACTTGTCTAAGACCACAAGCCCCAGCAGGGTATTGAGAGCTGAATGGTAAGAATCTAAGTAAGTTTTTCTTCCTCTATCCCTCTTTTAACTTGATGGTAACTTAAAAATATGGGGAATAGAGTGGGGGGAAGAAGAGGAGGAAGAGAAATGTGTTTGGAGCTTCTCCCATCTCTAAATTACAGAATTTGAGAGTTGGAAGGAACCATGGCACCTATTTAATCCAATCTATATACTGTAACAAGAGATGTGGTTGTCCAGCATCTGCTCAAAGGTCTCAAAGGATGGACGACCCTCTAGTTCTCTAGGCATTTCATTCTGGGACCACTCTAATACCTAAGATGTTTTTCCTGACACCAAACCAAAATTTTCCCCATTACAACTTTGACTCTCTTGGTTTTACCTCTGGGCTCAAATGAAATATCTAGTCCCTCCTCCAAGTGACAGCCCTTCAAATTATTAGGCAGCTATTGTGGCATCTTTCATTAATTTCCCTGACCTGCAGAGGAGAAATAAGCAAAAGAGAGAGTCAGAATGTGATCATGTCTGAAGACTGAAAAGGCTGGCTGTGAGGTTAAGAAGCTAAGATCTCCCAAGGAGGGTAAAATGGAGGAAAAGGACCTGGGCCCTGCCCTGTTCACTGTATCACACAAGTAGGAGATCTAAGTTCTATTGATGGCCCTGCCAAGAACTTACTGCATGACTTTGAGCTAGTCACTTCCTTTCTGGGACGCTGGTTTCTACTTCTATAAAATAAAGGGTAGTAGGGTGTCAAAGTAAGAGTGCTAGATTTGGAGGCTGAGGACCCAACTTCAAATCTTAGCTCTGCTACTTACTATTCTATATCTCCTAAAACAAGTCACATTATTCCTCTGGGGCTCAGTTTCCTTATCTGTAAAATGATGGCTTCTGTTCTTCCAGTTCTAAATCTGTAATCATAATAGATGATCACTGGGACCCCTTCCAATTCCAATGCTATATAATTCTGATCCAATCTGCATGTAGATTTCTGTAAGGGTTGGGATAAGTATTCTTTTTTCAAGAAACTGGGCTATTTTCATGTTCTTTGCTTTGCTTTTTTCCTTTGTTTTTGCTCATTCAGATAAAAAAATCCTTTTGGCAAAATTCCAAGTTTTTCTCAGAAAAAGACCAAAAACATATTTGCCAAATTCACCTGCCATGTATGGAATATTTTGGATAAGAGACTTTTAATTTTTTAAGAAGACCGGAATTTGAATTTTTCCTCAGACTCTTGCTAGTTGTGCAACCCTGGGAAAGACATTTTAATTTCTCTGTGCCTCAGTTTCTTCATCTGTAAAATGAAGATCAAAATAATACCCATCTTCCAAAAAAGATAGCATCTAAAGCACTTTGTATTCCTTAACACACTATAGTAATTCTTGCTTATTATTTTCATCATTAATTAGAAGGAGGACTCAGTGTGTGTGTCAGCATGAAGGGCAGAGTTGGTACTGAAGCTTGGAAGAAGAGAAACATTCTTCATTCCTGCTTCAAGAAAGAACATGCATGGTAATAGAATATGAGGCATTGACTTCAGAAATATGAGGAGAAACAGACAGATAATATCCATTGTAAGGTCCCTATCTCCCTTTATAGAATATCTCTCTTCTCCTACAGGAGAATTCATCAGTGTTGCCTCCCTCCCACCATTGAAACAAGTTTTCTCCCCCCCCCTTCCTTTTTTCAATCTTTTTTTTTCTATAATCTTTCAATTCCTTTGCCTCCTCACTCATTCTCCTCTAGGCTATCTTCTTCCTGAGAGATTACAGGAATTGTTTTCCCTTCTTTGTTAACCTTTGATTTGATTAATATGCATCACATATTTTTTTCTTCCTCCTTTTCCCTCTCTTCCCCTCCCCACCCTCCCTTGTGTGGAGACTGTGTCTTGTTCATCATAATTCTCACAGTGTAATTATACCTGGAAAGTTACCTGTATGACCTTGGACAACTCACTTCAGTTTCCTCATCTGGAAAATGAAAGTGTTAGACTAGATATTTTCCTTATTTCTAAAATCTGTTAGCTTGTGATCCCAGAGACTCAATATATATTGAAGGAGTGGATGGGATTCTTCAAATAAACCAGAATATAATGCTTCTAGAAAAGTAAAGTAGTATGTAGAGGAGGCTGAGAAAAAAGTTTCCCATGCTGATATTTAAGAATGAGAATTCAGTCCAAGGAAACAGAAAGCTCACTGGAGTAAAGCTTTTCACATTTATGTGAAATAATGGTGATGTGAAGACAAAAATCACCAATAAAATCTATTTTTCTTTAAAAAAAATCATCTACACAGTATTGCACAGAGTAAATGAATCAGGCAAAATTAAGGTTTGTTTTTCAAAAAATTCATTTGAACTGAATTCATATGTATAATTGATATCATATTCCTTGCCTTCTCAATGAATGAAGGAGGGACTCAAGGGAGGGGGAGAATTTGGAACTCAAACATTTTAAAAATGAATTTTAACATAGATAAAATATAAAAAAGAACTCATTTGAGCCTTCCCTCCTATTTTAAACAACCCTAAGTTCTAACAAAGACATACACTTAAGCAAAACAAATCAATATATTGGTCATATCTGGAAACATACCCCTCCTTCTGCACCCATTGTTCAGCCTTTCTCTGTGGAGAAGAGAGAGGGACATTTGGCCTTCTGTAGTAAATCTTCAATATATGTCTTACAAATCCAAATTTCTTGAGTTTTTTTTAATGAAATTTTAAACTTGAATATTCACTACTAGTTCTCTTGAATTATTTCAGCTTTAGAAGTTTATTTTCATATTTAATCAGTATGATGTAGTGGATTAAAAGCATGCTTTGAGGGGCAGCTAGGTGGCACAGTGAATAGAGCACTGGCCCTGGAGTTAGGAGGACCTGAGGTCAAATCCAGTCTCAGACATTTAACACTTACTAGCTGTGTGATCTTGGGCAAGTCACTTAACCCCAATTACCCTGCCCTCCCCCTTGCAAAAAAAAACCAAACCAAACCAACCAACCAACCAAACAAACAAAAAAGCAGGCCTTGAAGTCAGGATAACCTGGGTTCAAGTATAGCCTCTTACCCATACTGGCTAAGTCACTTAACTTTTCACTGTTCCAGGCAATACCTTGTAAAGCAGTTAGTTATAGAGTAGCTACTCATTTGTATTGACATAGGTAGTTTCCTCAGTATGGAAGTTCCTAAACACATTAATTCACAGGTGTAGAGTCAACTCTCCTACCCTCTTTTCCTCTGCCACTTCCCCTAAAATGCAATTAACTGTGCAGGATAAATCATTGAGGAAAAAAGAAGTTATAGAAGTTTCTGAAGTTAAAAAGAGTTGAAGTTGCCAAGTGAAATATCTAATGAAGAGAAAGATAGTAGAGGCTGGATAATTTACTTGTAAGGGGATACCATTTAAAAATAGAAGCAGTTCTTGAGTTAAAAAAATAGATGCTAAATAGGTAATGCAGTTATTATTAGCTCTCCAGAAAATTCCAGAACTAAACATACTAGAAATTCATCTTCAAGAAGTCAGAATTTCTAAACATTGAATATGCAGTGCAAATCCAATCTTCCCAACCAAATATTCTGTTCTTATATGGATAATGAAATGAATGCATTGTTCCTGGATTGCATTGAGTATAGAGTACTTTACCACTGATTTCAAAGGTGTCCACTGAAGAAAACATCATTTGTTCTGCAGCTGCCAATTTGTTGGTTTGACAGATGATCTCTTCCTCCTTAAAACTCTCTTGAGTTTCCATTGTTGTTGCTTTTATAGTAGGCATAAAGTCCTAGAGTTAGCAGAAATGCTCTCCCACTAGAGGAACCACAAGATGAATGACTATCCCTCCTGTTTAATATTGTAGCTGTTTGAGACAATGGTGGGGGTGGGGCACTTCCCTTTGACTGTGATTTCTGAATTTATAAAATGTTTCCTAAAACAAACCAAATTAACCATTTCTTGAAAATGATCTGTTCACATGTGTAGGTCCTGGCCAGTGCAGCTGGTTAAAAAAGGCGAGTGAGAATACTCTGGGTACATCCTGGACTCCTTTCTCTCAAGGCTGATATCAAGGAGGGAGACTATCTCTCTCCTCCACTCTGCCCCATCAGAAATTAAATTTTAGGCTGAATGGAGCATGGAACTAACTTCTCCCCTCACTCTTCTGCCTATCCCAATCCTACCCCAGCCTTCAAGGCCCAGTTCATTTCCTGCTTCTTCTTTAAAGCCTTCCCTGAGTATTTCATCTTATTTTCTCTTTGGATTGAATTCAATTCAACACACATTTATTGATGCCTACTTTGGGCAAAGCAATCTTTTCTATCATGGATCCCTTTGGTAGTCTGGTAAAGCCTATGGACCCCTTCTCAGAATACTGTTTTCCAAATAATTGAAGGAAATGCTAAATTTTATTTAGATATTAGTGAAACTAAAGATGTAATTCCTCCCCTTCTTTACCCCCCCAGCCTCTATTGTCTTTCTTCACAATAAATATTTTACTTGGTAAATATTTTTCAGTTTCCAGAACTTTTTTTCCCCTCAATATTTTATCTTTAAAAGAGGATCTTGTTATTTGTGATTGTCCAATTGTTTTCAGTTATGTCCAATTCTTTGTGACCCCCATTTGGTATTTTCTTGGCAAAGATACTGGAGTTGTTTGCCATTTTCTTCTCTAGCTCATTTTACAGATGAAGAAACTGAGGCAAACAGGGTTAAGTGACTTGCCCAGGGTCACATAGCTAGTTAAGTGTTTGAGGTCAGATTTGAACTCAGGAAGATGAGTCTTCCTAACTTCAGGCCCATCACTTTTTCGATTGTGCCACCTAACTGCCTGCAATGGGGGAGAGGTAGGTTTGGGGGAGGTAACAGGAGAAAATCAGGGAGGACAGCTGAGTCTATACCTGTGATTTCATGGGTGTAGGAACTTCCCTACTGAGGCAATGATCTCTACCAATACAAATGAGTAACTACTCTATAACTAAATGCCATATAAGGTTTTGCCTGGAACAGTGAAAAATAAAGTGAATTAGCCAGTATGGGTCACAGGCAGTACTTGAACCCAAGTCGTCCTGACTTCAAGGCCAGCTCTTTTTTCATGCTGCCACACTATTTCTCAATCCCCATTCGATGGTGGGAAAATTCCTGATTCCACTTCCGTATTCTTGTGCTTCAGAGTCAATATCTATAGAGATGAAATTGTCTTCCCCTCTTGTCTCTCCCCTACTCTTTTCCCTATGCAGTTCAGACTACATAATGGAATCCTGGCTTTCTCCAGAAAACATTGCATCCCTGACCATCCTTTACAATTCTGATAGCTCCTCTTCTCATCCTGCCACTCCTACCCCTAGCTCCAAAAACTGGACCAGGAGGAGGAGTAGCCACCCTGCCAGCTCCTCACTCTCACTTCCAAACTCTCTCTGCCATCATCACTCATCAGCTTTTCTTCTTCCGAGGTTGACTCCATCCCCATCTTTATCACCTAGTCCAACTCTTGTCATTATTGCTTTATAGCAAACCTAAAATTCCAGAGTGAGCAGAAATGTTCTCCAGAGAGAGGAAGTGAAACAGGAATGATTATCCCCTTTTAAATATTGCAGCTATCTGAAGCACACAAGACGCTTCCTTTTGGCTCTGATTTCTGAATTTGCTGACCTCCAGAGCTTTCTCTCTGGTTTCTCAACAATTTCGATATTCAGCTCACAGTCTCCTCCCTTAGCCCCAACAACCTCTTGCTCTCGATTTTAGGGACTTCAAAATACATGCTGGTGTTGCAAACACCTTGACCTATCAGTTTATCAGTGTCCTGAATTTCCAAGACCTTCATCTTCCCTCCCACCTCAGGCATACCCAGGGATGATCACAGCCCTGATTTCACTATCACCCTGAACTGTTTGATCTTCACGATCCATAACTTTGAAATGCCTCACTCAGACTTCACTTTCTTATGTTTCTGTTTCTGATTTTTGTCTGTTTCAAGCTTTCTCCTAGGGGTATCAAGTTCCGAGTCGATCATTAATCTAACAAAAGCATGGAATTTACAAAAAGGTTCATTATCATGCATGTTGTATCTGGTTTTGTACTTTGTTCTAGAAGAAGACCATGAAATCAGGGAGATGATGATACAACTTGCAATTGACTTTGATTTGAGTGAGGGAGGCCAATGCAAGGTCACCAGTCTCACTTTCTCCTCCAGAACCATCTGGGCTCAGTGGCCAGATATCACTCAGGATGAATGGAGACGGCCCAGGTTGTAGTGGGAGACCCTGGCCCTTTTAGGCTAAGGTCTTTCCAGGTTCTCATTATGAGTGAGGCAATACCCATTCAATGAATAGGCCTCTTTAAGAGGTGAGTCAAGGGATGGCTCCTTTAATAATAATAATTTCAAAAAATCAAACTGGGAGGGGAAGATCCTCAGGGTTACTGGTCAAAAGAGAAACATAGTTACTATTTACATTCACTTTGAGCTAGGAGTGCCCAAAAAATAGGTAGTGCTTGGGCAGGGACCTATTGTCCAATTCATGAGATCTAGTGAAGGAATTAATATCCCAGACTCATTGGTCACACAAGGCTTATATTCTACCCAGAGGCAAGTGATATTTCCTTCCTCCCTGTCTCCAGAGGGTCAGTACTCACCCTCACCAAAAACACCTCCCCCCCACAAAAAAAAAACCCCACAACAAACCACCAACTAGTGAAATACCAATAGATCTGGTGTCACCACATTTCTGCTCAACTTCTTCCTTCTGGGACCTCTGCTCACTTCTTTTCTTTACAGTACATGTTCTGCACCCTGTCTCTCAGGTCTGGGCCTGGAGCTGAACGTCATCACTAGAGCAGTATACACCTTCAGGCATTGATTGGTTCAGCTCACTGCTCACCTGAATGCAGTCACCTCCATTCCCTGCCACCAGCAATGTTCATTGTCATGGCCATGCCCTAGAAGTTGTTTTCCTCCTTGTGCTTCTCCTTCTCAGAGTCCTCTCTCTTCATCTTCTTTGTGTGTGCTCCTTGTGCATGTGGCATTGTGGGAAAGGACTGTTTGGCTCATTCTGTGGTGGCTCAGATCCTCTTGTGGCCCATACAGCCTGAACAAGAGGGACTGACCTGACTTCTCACAATGTGAAGAAAAGCCTTCTCCTCTGTTCACTATAAAATTATCATTATCTTAGGCTGCATTAATATAAACAAGATATCCAGGATGAGGGACATTGTAGCCCTACTGTACTCTATACCAGTGGTATCAAATTTGAAAAGAAAAGGGAGCCTCTAAACCAGGGGTGGGGAATCTGTGCCCTCAAGACCACATGTGGCCCTCCAGGTCCTCAAGTGTAGCCCTTTAAATCCAAACTTCATAGAATAAATCCCCTTAATTAAAGGATTTGTTCTATAAAACTTGGACTCAGTCAAAAGGCTGCACCCAAGGACCTAGAAGGTCACAGGTTCTCCACCCCTGTTCTAAACCATACACAAGGGCAGAGTACAGTGGAAGTGTCATCTGTTTATCCCTGGAAACTATGCCTCTCTCAAGATCACATTAGCTTTTTTGATTGCCACATCACAAGGCAGATTCATTTTGATCTTGCAGTCCACTAAAAGCACCAGAGCTTTTTCTTTTTTTTTCTTCAAATCAAATGCTTTATTAACTTCTGTTTTACATCATTCATTTCCGCCAGATTTTGAGTTACAAATTTTCTCCCCGTTTTTCCCCTACCACCGCCCCAAAATAGCTATCCCACTGGATATCCCCTCCTCCAATCTGCTCTCTCCCATATCTTCTCCCATACTGTAATAGTAATGGAATATAAAGATTCCCCTGTATTGGCTTGGTTTTCAAATTGATTGTGTTAAAACCCAGAGCTTGTGAATCCCACTTGTGGGATGGACTTGTTGACATGAAAAGAGAGGGCTGGACTGGGAGGAGCTATTTATGCCTATGTATACCTGTAAACATATATACACACATTCACATATGTATTCATACTCCCATATACCCTCCTATATAGACATATATATACACACACACATATTTATTACCTTCAACTATTTTCATACTGAGAAAAGTTATATCAGTTACAATTATTGTTTTTCCATGTAGGAATGTAAATAGTTCAACTTTCATAAGTTCCTTATGATTTCTTTTCACAGTTTACCTTCTCATGCTTCTCTTGCTTCTTGTATCTGAATGTCAAATTTTCTATTCAACTCTGGTTTTTTCAGCAAGAATGCTTGAAAGTCTTCTATTCCACTGAATATTTTCCCCTGAAACATGATACTCAGTTTTTCTGGGTAAATGATTCTTGGTTTTAATCCCAGCTCCTTTGACCTCTGGAATATCATATTCCAAGCCCTTTGATCCCTCAGTGTAGAAGCTGTCAGATCCTGTGTTATCCTGATTGTGTTTCCACAATATTCAAATTGTTTCTTCCTGGATGCTTGTAATGTTTTCTCCTTGATCTGGGAATTCTAGAACCTGGCTATGATATTCCTAGGAGTTTTCTTTTTCAGATCTTTTTCAGGAGGTGATCAGTGGATTCTTTCAACCTCTATTTTGCCCTCTGGTTCTAAAACATCAGGACAATTTTCCTTGAGAATTTCTTGAAGGATGATTTCTAGGTTCTTTTTTTTTATCATGGCTTTCAGGTAGTCCAATAATTTTTAAATTATATCTTCTGGATCTATTTTCCAGGTCAGTGGTTTTCCCAATAAGATATTTCATATTGCCTTCTATTTTTTCATTTGTTTGGATCTGTTTGATAGTATCTTGATTTCTCATAAAGTCATTACTTCCATTTGCTCCAATCTAATTCTGAAGGAATAATTCTCTTCAGTGAGCTTTTGAGATTTTTTTTCCATCTGGCAAATTTGGCTTTTTAAGGCATTCTTCTCCTCATTGGTTTTTGAGCCTCTTTTGCCATTTGAGTTAGTCTATTTTTTCAGGTGTTATTTTCTTCCGTCAGGTTGTTGACTCTCATTTCATAATTTTCTTGCATCATTCTCATTTCTCTTCCCAATTTTTCCTCCACTTCTCTCATTTGGTTTTCAAAATCCTTCTTAAGCTCCTCTATGGCCTGTAATCAGCTCATATTTTTCTTGGAAGCTTTTGGTTCAGTAGTTCTGACTTTGTTGTCTTTCTCCTGTTCCATGCTTTGATCCTTTTTGTCCCCAAAATAGAAGTCTAATGTTGAATTGCTCTGTTTACTTTGCTTCCCTCATTTGCTCATGTTGCCACCCAATTACTTGACTTTTAGGCTTTTTGCCACAGTAGGACTCTGCTACCAGACAGGGGAGCTTTATCCCAAACACTGGGGTTTTCGCAGCTGCTGGAGGTATTAGTTGGGTACCCTCTCTGAAGCCTTCACCTGCTCTGGCAAGCTGGTCACATACCCCAGGACCTCCACCCTAGACTGCAATCCAGATCCAAGCAGGTTAAAGCAAGAGCAATTACCCCTCAGATTGGTTGCTTGGTCCCCCTGCAGTCTGCAGGCCAGGAGCTGAAGCAGCTACGTGTGGCTGCGGCTGCAGGGCTACGGCACCTCAGCTGCTTCTCGCCCAGGGGGCAAAAGCCAACGGCTCCCAACTACTGGATCCCAAAGTCCACACTGCCCTTACCTGTCACTTTGTCCTCAAGCATTTATGTGTTGATAATTCTGGAAACTGCCACAGCTGCTGGTGATCTGAATTCCCTCCAGCTGGCGGTTGGTCAGGCCTGCCCTGGGGCTAAAACTTCTTCCTCATGTGGGGCTGGGATTGGCTCCCAGAGTGTTGCACTGTCTACTTGCTTCTGGCCTGCCAGGCTGTCCTCAGCAGGAGGTTAGCTTCTCTGCATCATTTTGTGGGTTCTGTAGCTCCAAAGTTTCTTCAGAGTCACCTTTCACATGAATTGGGGGAGGTGGAAGCCAGAGCCCTGCAGAAGTCCTGTTTCTACTCTGCCATCTTGACTCCACCCTTTCCCCAGAGCTTTTTCAAAACAACTGTTAACCTTGTCTTTGTCAACTTTAACCTCTGTCACCTATGCCCTATTGAATTTCATCTTATTAGATGCAGCCTAATTCTCTAGCCTGTCAAGATATTTTTTGGATCCTGATTCTGTCAAACAGTTTGTTAATTATCCCTACCATTTTTGTCATTTTTATGTAAATTTTATGAATATCCAACATTATACCACATAGGACTCACAAGGATTGGGTCCTGGAGATGTCCTAATTATAAGGTTAGAGAAGGAGGTGGGGAGGGATGTAAAAATCACAGAATCATGATCTCAAGGGCTCTTACCCCAAAGTCTCGACCTGTGTAAGTCACCATGCTTACACATACCAGAGCCACTCATGAAGGGAGAAGTTGCTTCAGGTTTATTTACACTGGAAAGCCCCTCTGTGGAAACTAGGAAACTCCTCATGGAGCAATTTCCCCTATTGATACTAAACTGATTAGGAACTTTTCACTTCCCTGGAAGGGAATTTCCCTAAAACCCCAGTGGTATTTAGTGACCACTAACCAGCTAACCCAGATCTTCAACTGCAATCCAAGCAGAAGGAATAAACCACTCATTGTAGGTCTGCTTGGGGTGAGGATGTTTAAAAAAGATGGATTCTGAAGCAGCAGTTCTCAAAACATGGCCAGACATACCTGCAGACCTTTTTAGGGGATCCAAGAGTTCAAAACTATTTTCATAATAATACTAAAATATTTAAATTACTGACATGTTAGGCAAAAGAAAACGACACTACAATTCATCATCAGTAAAATTAAATTGGGTATTGTCCTTTTAATTGTGTGTCCAGCGGTAGGGATGGGCTCTACTGAACTCTCTACTGGTTTTCCTTGTGACCAAATACATGACTTTATACAAAGAGTAAAACTACCGGGTCCCTTTGTGGAACAGCTGGATCCTACCAAGGGCTTCATGGATCTTGTTCACCCTACTGTTGTAAAGAGCTTCCATGCACTCATTGCATATATTCATTGTTTGTCTTTAAAACAAGTTTTATGTGTAACTATGACCCCAAAGCATAGTGCAAGTCCTTTGGGTTCTAAGATGTCAAGACCTCACCAGTCTTGGCATAGTCCAACAACAGTGACTAAAGACCCAGCAACGTCTCCCTTAGCTTTCAGAGTGTACAGCAGTATAGTATATATTACAATGCCCTCATACTGCCTTCTGACACAGTAGAAGGTAAGAATCAGGTTAAAAAAAGTTTTAGTTTTAAGTTTTAGTTTTAAGAATTTTATTTGCTGCACAGTATTTGCATTACTATAGATTTCATGTGTTATGAAAAGTGAATCTTTTTTTTCAGATGTTAGCACAAAGGATCACAGAATTCTAGGAAATTACTAGTGAGAAAAATGTTTTTCATGTTATACATTTTATTTTGTGTACTGAATTTTATGGGCTATTTCACGGTTACTATGTTAGGGAAAATTCATATTATTAAAATTAATGTTTTGTCATAAAGACTGTATGCAGAAAAGTATATTTTCAGCAATCTCTAGCAAAAGTCTTGGTGGTCATGGGAACCTAACCCTCTATTTCCCATAGGTTCAATGTATCAACATTCATATTTTTTACTGTAGCACCATTTTCTAGGTATATTACCCCTGTGAAAGTTAAGGATTGACTGTATATGAGAATATATACCAAACAACATAGATGGAATGAGCTTTCCCTTGGGGAGCTAGATAGTTCAACCAAGAGAGAGTCCCACATCTTACCCAAGGAGAAATACTCTGAAGTTTCTAGCTTATTAAGCTAGGAATAGGGAGACGATCCAAGTTCTACACGTTAATTTCTTCCTAGAGTCTTTCTCTCCCTTCAGTGACCTAAAGACAGGTATTGGTACACTTCATCTTCTTTCTTGAAGCTGGAAGCCAGAAAATCCTAGATCTCTTTTCTTTCCTACTTTCACAGACTTTACCAGCCCTGGTCATTGATTTTCACCAATAAAGACAGAGTTTCATGCAAATGGACCTTTGAGGCAAGGGTTACAGAATCATATGCAGGAGAAAATGGGATGGGGAAGAGCAGTGAAAAGAGAGGGAGAAAGAAAGATGAATATGGGAGTAAAGTATAGAGAGTGACCTTATACTCCCCCCAACTCCCACCCTCCCCCCACCTCTAGCAATGTTCTCTGGAAGCATATACCCTACTTCCCTTCTTTTAGTTAGGTACCTAGTAGTCCTAAGTAGACACAGATTCTATCAGATACCACTGGTACAGACTACAGTAGGGCTACGGTGTCCTTCATTCTGGATATCTTGTTTCTATTAATGCAGCCTAAGATAATAATAATTTTATAGTGAACAGAGGAGATTTTTTTTTTACATTGTGAGGAGTCAGGCCAGTCTCTCTCTTTCAGGCTGTATGAGCCACAAGAGGATCTGAGCCACCAGAAAATGAGCCAAGAAGTCCTTTCCCACAATACCACAGGTACACACAAAGAAGATAGGACTCTGAAAAAGAGAAGTACCCCTAAGTAAGAAACTAAGGTCCCTTAAAAGGTGTTTGGGTCTGGAATTTTAGCACGTGTAGTAAGAACAATATTCTAACCCATCCCCTTGTGCATACAAGGCTGGCTGTTTCCTTAAGTGACTTCGTGATCATCTTCTATACTTGGTTAGCTTTGGAGACCAAAACCTCAGATTATTAACATCACTTCCTGACCACCAGAGTTCATAGAAGCCACAAGGAGCCCCAGGTGGTCTCAGGTGCCTGGCTGGGGAACTTTGATCAGCTAAGTCAACTGGAAGGATTCTCCATGCTTATCTTTGTTGAATATCCTTCTCCTACTATGGCTAAGTAAATTTCCTTTTGCTAATCACTGAATGATCAACAAGTGTCTCATTTTGTTCCATTATCAAACCTGAAGTACTAGGGGGCAAACCAGAGTCTGGCTTGATTGAAACATAATTATCCAGTTGAAGTGGGGGGATGGACAGTACAGAGGAAGGTGAACCGAGATTGTTCTTCCTATTTTTGGTGATATCTCTGGGGATGGTAATTGCTTCTGGTAAATCTGCCACCACCCCCTTTGACTCCTGGGAGGTTAGAGAGTAAACTGTCTATGGGCTTTCAACCAGGTGAGGCAATGCGAGTATGTTCTGGTCACTTTGCCTCAGTTTCCTCGTGTATAAAATGGGAGTAATAATAACACCAACCTTCCAAAGTTTATGAAGATCAAGTGAGATAATAATTCCAAATTTTTAGAACAGTGCCTGGCACATAGCTAATATTTACATAGCACTTATTATCATCATTATTATTCTTTCAGAGATATTTCTGAAAGTGGGGGGTATGGACAAATATGCCAATTATACCCTCATTTAATTAACTGAGGATAAACAGGGGGTGTATTGCTTAATTTTTAAAAAGTTTCTGTTCTCACCCTTGAACTGTGTGCTGTGAACTGTTTGCCTCTGTTGCTCGCAGTGAGGAGCCCTTGAAGAACACAGAACTCAGGGCCCAGGAGCATTTCCGCAAGTCCAGCAGAAGTTGCTACTTTTTCACATGAGAAATAAAGACCACATACTGGTTTAGGGGCTTTGTTGATTTTTGGGTTGTTTTAGTTCTTTCCCCCAGCATGGGAGGGCAGAGTCAGGCCCCACTAGTGACAGCATCTTGGGGCCTGACCCAAGCATTACTTTGTCCTGGAATAGAATTCAAGTTTGTCTTCTATCCCACCTTACCCTCTACGTCTGGGAAATTAGTAAACTCTCTATGACCATTCAGCCAGAAGAGACAATGTGAGTTTTTTCTGTGTTCTTCATAGCTTTAGCTTGAAGATAATTTCAGTAAATTATATTTTGGACCCTCCGTCTTTGCTGAATCTTCCAGACTTGAAATTTGAGTCTCCAAGTTATAACAATGGATTTCATCAGACCTCAGTTTACCTTCAGAGCATCTTAGAGGGACTGAATTTTTGAGGACTAAAATTGTTGGCCCAGTAGTGATAAGCATCCTGCCCTAGTTCACAAGGTAACAGTTGACCCTGCCTGAGAGGGCAGTGGCAGCCTGTGACAAGTTGGCACTGACATGTGCAGTGGCAAAAACAAACTCACAGTAGCCCATCGATGACTGCTATTAATGTAAGACTGATCAGCCCTTATTAATGTAAGATTGATTAGCCCTTTCCACAATTGCTACCAGCATGCCACCCAAGGATCACTGTGCAGTTCCTCTCCAGGAAAGACTGTCATTGTTAAAGGGGTTTGCTTTCTAACATCAAAGGGGAAGTGAAAATGGTTAGCCAGCCCCACAGAAGAAGTGGGGAAGCCCCTCAGAGTCCTCTTGGGGCAATGATTTTATATTCCCACCTAGGATAGGAGAGGTCCTGGCTGCAGGGCCAGGGAACATCAAGTAGGTGAGGGTACACGACAAGAACCCTGGTCTGGAATAAGGATCTGTGACTATTCAGGAAATGTCATCACCTTTGGTGTAGCCCCCATCTTTCTGAGTGAATGGCAAAGATCTGGCAACACCCAACCCATGAGTCAAATTTTTAGACCTGGGACTTGCTCCTTCCTGGGACCCTTTCCAGATTCAGTTACTACTTCAGTGAACTATTACTTTGTTTGTTTCCCTTTATGCTGTTTCTATTTTAGTTTTTCTCTTTCTCTTTTAATCCTGCTGCATCATGCTTCTTGAATACCAGAGGTCAAGGTTGGGCAGTAATAGCACTAAAGTCATCTAAATGGCAAAAGAACCCTAGTTGACTTTAAAAATCTTACCACAAAGGGATGGTAGGAGCAAATTAGACTTTCTTTAAAAGATATTATGACCTTAAAGTCTTGTTTGACTCAGGGGACTAACTGTTGTTCCCATCATTTTTTTTTTTGGTCATTTCTGAGTGACACTACTTGGGGTTTTCTTGGCAGAGATGTTGCAGTGGTTTGCCATTTCCTTCTTCAGCTCATTTTACACAGATGAGGAAACTGAGGCAAACAGGGATAAGTGACTTGCCCAGGGTCACACAGTATCTGAGGCCACATCTGAACCCAGGAAGGTGAGTCTTCCTTACTCCAGTCCTGGTATGCTATCCACTGTGCCACCTAGCTGCCCCAGGGAACTAAAGATTCAGACTATTGATGCCATTTCCTCAGTACCTAAATACAAAACATTCAAAAAGAGCTCTAAGGTTCTAATGGTTGGTTGGTGGAGGAAGATGGTTAATTAAAGCCAAGTCAGCTAAATAAACTCAACATAATGGCTAAGTTAATCTCTTTTAGTTAACAGTCAAATGACTTGCCAGTATTTAATTTTGTTTTAATATCAAACCTAAGGTTACCAGGGGATTGATCTGAGTCCAGCCCAACCCATAACATCATCATGATTAGGGAGGAAATTGCAAGTGAACTAAATTGTATCTCCATTACCAGCATGTGTGGGGTGCATTATAACTGGAATATTTGAAGAAGAATAGTGTGAATAATGTCAGTAAAGTATTAGGCTGACTGCAATTTTATTGCTTTCAGATGACTTTTGAGTTTGAGAATTGAAATTCAGAACCAGGCAAGCAAGCCTCTGGGGCTTGGGAAGAGTATGATTATATAATCTTCCAAAGAGTTTTTCTAATTATTCTCTCCTTGGATATTTCTACCATCATATTGAACACTCCCAGCCCCTCCCCCTTCCTACCACATACACACACACACACAAAGGAAATCTATCAGAGAAGCAATGCATTTTGTCTTAGTTTTCCTGTACTTTCGCTCTTCTTTTTAAAAATTTTTAAAAATTAATTTGTTTGTTTCCTTTTAGTTTACAGGATTCAATTCCACAATTCCTTGAGTTTCACATTTTGTCCCCCTCCCTTCCTTCCCGCCCATGGCGGCATATAGTCAAGTATAGGATCTGTAAATACTTTCATATTATACATTAGTCAGGTTATAAGGACGGATTGCATCAGCTGGAATGAAAAATGGTAAAGAGGACATAAAACCAAATAAGAGAAGGAAAAAGATCGGGTATTTTGCTTCCATCTGGATATAAACTTAGTTCTTTCTAGTTCTTTCTCTGGATGCACATATTTCTCTCCATCATGAGTCTTTTGGGATTGACTTATATCACTGCATTGCTGAGAAGAGTCCAGTCTATCAAGATTGGTCATCACACATATGTTGTGTCTGTAATTGTGTACACATTTCTCCTGGTTCTACACTTTTCACTCAGCATCAGTTCTTTTAAGCCTCTCCAGGTAAATAGGAAGACCGTCTGCTCCTCGTTTCTTATAGCACAAGAGAATTCCATAACATGCATATACCACAACTTGTTCAGCCATTCTCCAATTGATGGGCACCCCCTTAATTTCCAATTCTTTGCTACCACAAAAAGAGCGGCTATAAACATTTTTGTACATATGGGTCTTTCTCCAATTTCTATGATCTCTTTGGGATATAACCCTAGGAGTGGTATTGCTGGATCTAAGGGCATGAAAGTATTTATAGCCCTTTGGGTATAATTCCAGATTGCTCTCCAGAAAGGCTGGATCAGTTCACAACTCCACCAGCAATGCATTAGTGTTCTAATTTGCCCACATCCTCTCCAGCATTTGTCATTTTCCTGTTTTGTCATCTTAGCCAATCTGACTGGTGAGATGTGGTACTTCAGAGTTGTTTTGATTTGCATTTCTCTAATCAATGGTGAATTAGAACATTTCTTCATGTGCCTATAGATATCTTTAATTTCTTTCTCTGAAAACTGCCTGTTCATATCCTTTGACCATTTATCAATTGGGGAATGACATGTATTCTTATAAATTTGGCTCAATTCTCTGTATATATTAGAAATGAGTCCTTTGTCAGAGACATAGGTTGTAAAGATTCTTTCCCAATTTCCCACCTCCCTCTTGATCTTGGTTACATTGGCTTTGTTTGTACAGAAGCTTTTCAATTTCATGTAGTCAAAATTATCCATTTTATATTTTATAATGTTCTCTAATTCTTGTTTAGTCATAAAGTCTTTCCCTCTTCACAAGTCTGATAGGCAAACTATTCCTTGTTTTCCGAGACTGCTTATAGTATCAACCTTTATACCTAGATCATGCACCCATTTAGACTTGATTTTGGTATATGGTGTTAGATAATGGTCTATGCCCAGTTTCTGCAATATTATATTCAAGTTATCCCAGCAGTTTTTGTCAAATAGTGAGTTCTTATCCCCAAAACCAGGGTCTGGGGGTTTATCAAATTTATCAAATTACTGTAGTCATTCACTTCTGAATCTCGTGTGCCTAATCTATTCCATTGATCCACTCCTCTATTCCTCAGCCAGTACCAAGTAGTTTTGATGACCGCTGCTTTATAATACAGATTGAAATCTGGTATAGCTAGTCCACCTTCCCTAGCATTTCTTTTCATTAATTCCCTTGATATTCTGGACTGTTTATTCTTCCAAATGAATTTTGTTACTATTTTTTTCTAGCTCTATAAAGTAGTTGTTTTAGTAAATTAATTGGTATGGCACTAAATATATAATTTAATTTAGGAAAATTGTCATTTTTATTATCTTAGCTTGACCCAGCCATGAGCAATTGATATTTTTCCAATTAGTTAGATCTGACTTTATTTCTGTGAAAAGTGTTTTGTAGTTATGATCATATAGGTCCTGGGTTTGTTTTGGCAGGTAGATTCCCAAATGTTTTAAAATGTCTACAGTAACTTTAAATGGGATTTCTCTTTCTATTTCTTGCTGTTGAATTTCATTGGAAATACATAGGAATGCCGAGGACTTATGTGGGTTTATTTTATATCCTGCAACTTTGCCAAATTTATTTATTGTCTCAAGTAGTTTTTTACTTGATTCTCTAGGATTCTCTAAGTATATCATCATATCATCTGCAAAGAGTGATAGCTTGGTCTCTTCTTTGCCTAATTTGATGCCTTTGATTTCTTTTTTCTTCTCTAATTGCTACTGCTAACATTTCTAGTAACAGATTGAATAAGAGGGGTGATAGTGAACACCCTTGTTTCACCCCTGATCTTATGGGAAATGCTTCTAGCTTCTCCCCATTACATATAATACTTGCTGATGGCTTTAAATAGATGTTACCTATTTTAAGGAAGGCTCCATTTATTCCTATACTTTCTAATGTTTTTAATAGGAATGGATGTTGTATTTTGTCAAAAGCCTTTTCTGCATCTATTGAGATGATCATGTGGTTTCTGCTCATTTTATGGTTGATATGATCAATTATACTGATGATTTTCCTAATATTAAACCATCCTTGCATTCCTGGAATAAATCCTACCGGATCAAAGTGTATTATTCTTGAGATAAGTTGCTGTAGTCTTTTTGCTAGTATTTTATTTAGAATTTTTGCGTCTATATTTATGAGGGAGATTGGTCTATAATATTCTTTCTCTGTTTTATCTCTTCCTGATTCAGGTATCAGTACCACATTTGTGTCATAAAAAGAATTTTGGAGGAATCCTTCTTTACTAATTTTCCCAAATAGTTTGTAGAGTATTGGAATCAATTGTTCTTTAAATGTTTGATAGAATTCACTAGTGAATCCATCTGGCCCTGGAGATTTTTTCCTAGGGAGTTTAGTGATGGCTTGTTCAATTTCTTTTTCTGAGATGGGGTTATTTAAGTAATTTACTTCCTCTTCAGTTAATCTGGGCAACTTGTATTTTTGTAAATATTCATCCATTTCCCTAAGATTGTCAAATTTATGTGCATACAATTGGGAAAAATAATTCCTAATTATTGTTTTGATTTCCTCTTCATTGGAGGTAGATTCACCCTTTTAATTTTTGATACTCATAATTTGGTTTTCTTCTTACTTTTTTTTTTATCATATTGACTAAGGGTTTATCAATTTTGTTGGATTTTTTCATAAAACCAGCTCTTGTTTTTTTGTATTAATTCAATAATTTTCTTAATTTCAATTTTATTAATCTTTCCTTTGGTTTTCAATATTTCTAATTTAGTATTTAATTGGGGATTTTGAATTTGTTCTTTTTCTAGGTTTTTCAATTGCATGCCCAATTTGTTGAGCTCCTTTTCTCTAATTTAATCATGTATGCACTCAGACATATAAATCTTCCCCTAAGAACTGCCTTTAATGTATACCACAAATTTTGGTATGCTGTCTCATCATTATCATTCTCTTGAATAAAATTACTGATTGTTTCTATAATTTCTTGTTTGACCCACTCATTCTTTATGATTAAATTGTTTAATTTCCAATTAGTTTTTATTCTGTCTTTCCCTGGCCCTTTATTGCATATAATTTTTATTGCAACATGATCTGAGAAGGATGCATTTAATATTTCTACCTTACTGCATAGAATTGTGAGGTTTTTATGCCCTAGAACATGGTCAATTTTTGAGTATGTGCCATGAACCGCTGAGAAGAAAGTATATTCCTTTTTATCCCCATTCAGTTTTCTCCAGAGATCTATCATACCTATCCTCTCTAAAATCTTGTTCACGTCCTTAACTTCTTTCTTGTTTATTTTGAGGTTGGATTTATCAAGTTCAGAGAGGGGGAGATTAAGGTCTCCCACTAGTGTAGTTTTGCTATCTATTTCTTCCTCTAATTCCTTTACCTTCTCCTCTAGGAATTTGGATGCTGTACCACTTGGTGCATATATGTTAAGTAGTGATATTACTTCATTCTCGATGGTGCCTTTTAACAGAATATAGTTTCCTTCTTTATCTCTTTTAATTAGGTCAATTTTTGCTTTTGCTTTATCTGAGATAAGGATAGCTACCCCTGCTTTTTTTACTTTAGCTGAGGCATGATTTGTTTTACTCCAACCTTTTACCTTTACCTTGTGTATATCCCTCTTTTTCATATGTGTTTCTTGTAAATAGCATATTGTAGGATTATGATTTCCAATCCATTCTGCTATCCATCTCTGTTTTATGGGAGAGTTCATTCTATTCACATTTACAGTTATGATTGTTATCTGTTTCTTTCCCTCCATCCTATTGCCACCCCTGTCAATGTTCATATTTTCCCTCCCTTCTCCCTTCCCCCCCTTAATAGTTTTCCTTTTGACCACCCCCTCCCTCAGTGCTCCCTTTTCAGCCTCCCTCCTTTTTCCTCCCCTTTCCCCTTACTTCTTCCCTCCCTACAAACTGCTCCCACAGCCCTTTCGTAACCTTTTCCCCCTCCTACTGCCTATAGGATATTTTTATACTTAATGAAGTATGTTATTTCTTCTTTGCACCAAGAGTGACAGGAACAAATCTCATCGGAAGCTCCTTTCCCTCACCTCTTTCCCTCTAAAATGATACTTTTTGAGTTTCTTCTCCATAGAGTCCTATGCTTAGCTGGTTGTTATTCCCTCTTTGTACCAGAACCAATGAGGGAAAAGCTCATATGCTTCCCAACTCCCTCCCTTTTTTCCTCTGCTATGCAGTTTTTATGCCTCTATGTGTGGCATAATTTACCCTTTTCCACTTCATCCATTCCCCTTCTTCCATTGCAGTCCCTTTGTAGCCCTTAATAAGATTTTTTAAAATCATCATTTTGTGTACTTTGTACTCATACCCTCCACTTGTCTATAACCAGTTTGCTCTTATCAAATAGCAGGGTGTGTGTGTGTTCTCCTTGTTTACCTTTCTAAGTCACTGTTGCATCTCGTAATTCGAGGTTGAATTTTCCATTGAGTTCTGGCTTTTTTATCAAGAAGGTCTGGAACTCTGTTGTATTGTTGAATGACCATCTCTTTGCCTGGAAGGATATGCTCAGTCTCTCTGGGTATGTGATCCTTGGTTGTAACCCGAGCTCTTTTGCCCTCTGGAAAATTATATTCCACTGCCTCCAATCTTTCAGTGTAGAGGCTGCCAAATACTGTGCAATCCTCACTGTGGACCCTCGATATTTGAATTGTTTCTTTCTGGCCGCTTGAAGTATTTTCTCTTTTATCTGGTAGTTCTGGAGTTTGGCCACAACATTTTGAGGACTTTTCAGTTTGGGATCTCTTTCAGCAGGTGTCTGGTGGATTCTCTTGATTTCTATTTTACGCTCAGGTTCTAGTATCTCAGGGCAGTTTTCCTTAATGAGCTCTTGGAGAATGTTGTTCAGACTCATTTTTTCATCATAATTTTCTGGTAGGCCTATGATTCTCAGATTACCTCTCCTGGATCTGTTTTCCAGGTCAGTTATTTTTTCTCTGAGGTATTTTACCTCTTTTTGTTTTGCTTGACTAATTCTTGGTTCCTCATAGAGTTATTTGTTTCCATTTGGTTAATTCTAGTTTTTAGCAAATCATTTCCCTTGGTTAATTTTTGGAGCTCCTTTTCTATATCATACACTTTTCTTTTTAGAGAGATGTTTTCCTCATTATAATGTTTTTCTAATTCTGCTATTTTGGTTTTGAGAGAATTATTCATTTTGTCTTCTATCTCTCTCATTTTGTTTTCAAAGTTCCTTTTGATCTCATCTAGGAGAGCCTTCAGTGCTTGGGACCCATTCCCTGTTGAAGTTTCAGCTTTGAGTGTGGAGTCTACATTGTCTCCCTTTGAGGTTGGTTCCTCCCTCTGAGGATAGTAGGACTCCAGAGTCTTTGTCTTTGTAGTCTGCTTTCTACCCATTTTGAGGCAGGGTCCTAGCCACACCCTCCCCCTAGGATCCCAAGCCTTTACTGTAGAGGGTTTTGCCCTGGGGCAAGAGTTACTATGTTTTCAGGGTCAGAGGGGGGGTTTGGAGCAAGTGAGATTCATTCTGTCATCGTGGTTTTTGGAGGTCCTGAAAGGGGCTTTTTTAAAATTTCTGGGCTATAAAGTGGTAGCCCCAGGAGTGTTTGCTGTCCAGGACAGGGGCCCCTGTATTTGCTTCTTACTTTACTCTTTCCAGTCCCAGCCCTTTGGTGATAGGCCTGGTAGTGGCTCTTGTGGTTGGTCGGAAGACTTGACCTCTGAGTTGATCAGGCACCTTCTGGGCCTGCCTCTGCATCTGCCCTGTACTGTCCATCTTGCATACTGTCCTGAGACTCTTTACCATCACCCTAGGAGCATGCTTTGAGAGCTCCTTACATATCAGGTAATACCAGACATCTGTATTAGTTGGGGAAATGTCTAGATGGTGAGATCTATGTCTTCTAGATACAACTGAATCTGTCAAGAATTCTGAGAACATTTTGAGCATGTAAGTGTGTGTGAGTGTGTGTGTGTGTGTTCAATTGGGCAAACTAGGGGTGAGAAGGAGAAATGAAAAATATATTTTGTTTCCTTCTTGGTTTAAAAAAATTGAAGTATAAAGGAAGCACCACACCAAACCAGAGCTACATGGGAACCTGTGCTTTGTTGTTTATGAATATATAATAGTTTATTTAATAGTACTCTTAAGCATTCGGTTTCTGAACCTATTCTCTATTCTCAGGGTCCTGTTCCTATTAGGTTGAAAAGAACGTGCCACAGAATCTCTCTGAAGTGTTAATGTCTGATAATGACATAGTGGTAATGGGACCCTTCTCCTCCCACCTAAACTGCATCAGGCATCACCATCATCCCTGTTAAGCATGAGAGAACTTTGGGGGCCAGTTTCTAACTATGTATGATTCCTCCATTGATAACTTCCTGACTGGTTGTTGAACCATAAAAATTGATGACACTGTGTGACCCTACCTAATAGAAGAGGAAGTGTGTTTTGACTTGTGGCCTTCTTGGATTCAGTAATTTCAATGATAAGATGTGGTTTCAGAAAGAGATGGAGGACGACTCTTCTCTATCCTGACATACTGGTAGCAAGGGCCATAGCTCCCCAGGTGAAATGTGGGCTCAGATGACCAGACTTATTCCAAGATCCCTGGCTTTCTTGTTCACTTTTTGGGGGGCCTTTCTTACCATTAGAAAGTACCCTTATGAGCTTGTTTGCTGACGGTATGGTATTGTCTTTCAGAGCAGTTGGTGACATAGTATGGATAAAGTAGTGATGGGAAAAGTAGTATGGGAAAAGTGTGATTATATAATATTCCAAGGAGTTTTTCTAATTATTAAGGAATAAGCTGGTACCAGAGGAGGTGTTTGCCTCAAATAGAGATACGACCAGAAAAATCAAGCATGGTTGTCTGCTCATTGCCCAGTGCAGAAGTGAAATATGAAATGACTAAGCAGCCTTCCTTTTTTTTTTTTTTTTTTGCCATTTTGGAGGGCAATTGGGGTTAAGTAACTTGCCCAAGGTTACACGGCTAGTTTTGTGTGTGTGTGTGTGTGTGTGTGTGTGTGTGTGTGTGTGTGTGTGTTAAGTATCTGAGGCCAGAACCGAACTTGGGTCCTCCTGACTCTGGGGCCAGCACTTAAGCAGCCTTCTTTAAAAAAAATAAGTTTTATGTACCAATGAGGCTTGAATACCAGCCTTCCCGCTGTCTGTACTATTAGTGATGAATTAAAATGCTGAATCTTGTTTAGATCATTCTGTTAATACATACTTCTCATGTTTATCATTGCGTTCTGTGAGGAAATAAATGAGCTTTTCTGTACTTTATTCATCTGTACCTTGGGAAAGTCTTTTCTTTCTGATTTTTGAGGAAGCCATAGACTAGAGCCAAAAGTCCCTGGAGTAACTCAACAAATGTGAGAATGGGGAAACCTACCTCCCTACTGAGAAGTCAGGTTTCCCTTAGAGCTAAAATCCAAGCAAATCAAAAAAGTCATAGAGTGGCATAGGTTTGCCAACCCCTATGGTCTCAATCAAGTAGCACCTCTAGCCTTTATGATAGAAGATAATAACCTTCCCAGATATATTTTTATTTTTAGTAAGGGATTCTTAAAAATGAATTCATAAAATCCGAAAGAATGAATATCTGATGATGGAATTGTATGTATTGGTGCAAACTATGGGGGAGGAAGCTTCTTAAGAAGTTGGGAGAGACACCTTCCTGGGATCCCTTAAATCCTATCATGCAGCTGCCAACTCATAAAGTTAACCCTAGACAAAATCTTCTATTTTTTTTAGAAATTAATTTATTTAATAAAGACTGATGCTATAAGCAAACTAGGAGAGCAAGGAATACTTTACCTGTCAGATACATGGAGAAGGGAAGAATTTATGATGAAACAAAAGATAGACAACATTATAAATGCAAAAATGTATGATTTTAATTATGTTAAATTGAAAAGTTTTTGCACAAAGTTAATGCAACCAAGATTAGATGGGAAGCAAAAAACTGAGAAACAATTTTTACAACCAGTATCTCTGATAAAGGCCTTATTTCTAAAATATGTAGAGAACTGAGTCAAATTTATAAGAATACAAGTCATTCCCTAACTGATAAATGGTCAAAGGATATGAACAGGTTTCAGATGAAGAAATTAAAGCTATCCATAGTCATATGAAAAAATGCTCTAAATCACTATTTATTAGAGAAATGCATTCTGGAGAGCAATTTGGAACTATGCCCAAAGGGTTATAAAACTGTGTATACCTTTTGACCCAGCAACATCACTTGTAGGTTTATATCCAAAAGTGAATAGAAATAAGGGGAAAGGGTCACATGTACAAAAATATTTATAGAGGCTCTTTTGGTGGTGGCCAGGAATTGGAAATTGAGGGATGCTTAACAACTGGGGAATGGCTTAACAAGCTGTGGTATATGAATGTAATGGAATACTATTGTGCTATAAGGAATGCTGAGCAGGTGGACTTCAGAAAATCCTAGAAAGATTTATATGAACTGATGCTGAGTGAAGTGAGCAGAACCAGGAGAACATTGTACACAGTAACAGCAACACTGTGTGACAACTAACTTTCATAGACTTGGCTCTTCTTGGCAATACAATGATCTAAGACAACTCCAAGGCTCATGATGGAAAATGCTGTCCACTTCCAGAGAAAGAACTATGGAGTCTGAATTCAGATCAAAGCATACTATTTGCTCTCCTTTTTTGTTGTTTTGTTTTGTCTCTTCTTTCTTGTTGTTTCTTCTATTGTTTCTAATTCTTCTTTATAACATGACTAATATGAAAATATATTTAATATGAATGAGTATGTAGAGCCTAAATCAGATTGCACACTGTGTTGTGGAAGGGGGGAGGAGAAGGGGGAGGGAGAGAAAATTTAAAACTAAAAAGCTTATGGAAGTGAATGTTGAAAACCAAAAATAAATAAAATTTAAAAAAATCAACTTGTTTTAAATAGTAAAACATATACAATAAGAAAATAAAAAGAAAAATATTATAAACAAATACAAAATAAGACAAGAAAAAAGGCATTGCTATGTGCATAGCAGAATGTAAGAGAGGATTCAAAATATATAGCAATACATTTCCATTCAAGAAAGCCTATATAATAAACACTACACATTGTGTTTTGAATTGTCTATCTTTGCTTCTTTGTGAGCTTTTTTTTTGTTCTCTGCTGTTCACTTTTTACTTTGTTCTTTTTCCCTTTCCCCCCAAGAAGGCTACAATTAAGCTTGGATATATTTTCATACATTTATACATACACATATACATACATAGTACATATATACACAAAGATAAATATATATATATACATGTATATACAAATACATATACTTATATACACATACATATATTAGATGTCTATAATCATACTCATATATAAACACACATTTATATGCATCTATGTAAGACCATACTATACCTATTTGTTCTCTGTTTCTCTTAGGGTAGATAACATCTTCCTTCATAAGTCTGAGTCTTTCCATATTTTCCAACCTTATACTGTATATTTTAAATAGTCTAAAACAATATTGTTTAACATAGGTGACATATAATGTAGTTTCCCTATTTTTCTCTTATGATTAAATCTATTTAAGCTTTAACTTTTTCTGACATCATGATTACTACCCCTGCTTTTTTCTCCTTAATAAATTCTACTCCTGATCTTTATTTTGTTTTTATTTATATTTCTCATTTCCTATCCCTCCTGACTCCTCTACTTCTACCCATTACCTTGCCCTCCTATTACTTAATGTACCTCACCTCCAAAGATTCCTCCCTTACCCTCCCATTCCTATTAATCTTAATACTCTTCTGTTATCTCCTTCCTTATCCTATTCCCTTGGCCTACCCTCTAAAATCCCCCCTCATCCTCTCACCCCTCCCTATCCTCTTAGCCTTTTATTTCTTTCTGAATTTAGAAGACTTTTAATACGTGTGTGTGTGTTGTTTCCTCTTAAAACCCATTACCAATGAAAGTACAGTTCCAGAACTACCAGCCCTCCTCTACCATCTAATTCCTCTTTGCCAGTTCTTTCTCTTGTACCTCATTTGTGTAAAATAGTTACTCTTTTTACCTATTCTTGAATGGTTTTACTTTTAAAAATCATATCATCCTCAAATCTACCCCTATCTTGTTTCCAAACTACTCAATTACTAATAACAATCTTAGACATACATTTTACATTTCCTCATATAATAGGTAAACAGTCTGTCCTTACTGAGTCCCTTGTAATTAGTCTTTGATGTGTACTCTTGGATCTTTTTTTTTTTTTTAAAGAAATCGGGGTTAAGTAACTTGCTCAAGGTTACATGGCCAGTTATTATTTCTGGGTGTGGTGCTGAGTATCTGAGCCTGGATTTGATCCAGGTCATCCTGACACTGGTTACTCGCTGAGCCACCTGGCCGCCCCTAAGCAATTGGGTTTAAGTAACTTGCTCAAGGTTACACGGCCAGGTGTTTCTGGGTGAGTGCTAAGTGTCTGAGCCCGGGATTCGATCTCCAGGTCTTCTCAACACTGGAGCCGGTGCTCTTACTCGTTGTGCTACCTGGCCGCCCCTACTCTTGGATCTTATATGTCAAACCTTCTATTAAGTTTAGTTGTTTTCTTTTTTTTTTTTACAAAATCCCCAAAATCTGACAATTCATTAAATATCCAATTTTTTTTTTCCATTCAGGATTATGCTTAACTTTTCTGGGTATGATATTTTTGGTCACAACTTCAGGTCTTTTGCTCTTTTATACGTAGTGTTCCAAGCCTGTGGTTTCTTAATGTTGCTGATGCTAAGTCTTTTGTGATTCTAAGTGTGGCACCACCATAGTTAAATCATTTTTTTTTCTTGTTGCTCTTAATGTTTTATCCTTGAGCTGGGGGTTTCAGAATTTGACTATGATATTCCTGTAGGTTTTCCTCCTAGAATCTCTTTCAGGTGGTAATTGGTGAATTTTTTTTCTATTTCTGTTCCCCTCGTGTTCATCACCTCAGTACAATTTTCTTTATATCTTGTATTATTATAGCAAGATTCTTTTTTAAAATCGTAGCTTTCAGCCTATGATTAAATTATTCTTATGTCCAATTATTCTTATGTTTTTCTTTTCTTGATCTGTTTTACAGATCCATTGGGTTTTTTTTTATGAGATAGTTCATGTTCTCTTCAATTTTTTTCATCCTATTTATTTTGTTTTATTATTTCTTGGTCTCTTATAACTTTGCTGGCTTCCCCTTGCCCAATTCTGATTTTCAAGAAGTCATGGATTCTGGATCCCCTTTTCTAATTGGTTTACTTTCTTTTCATAATCTTCTTATTTTTCTTGGATTGTTTTTATTTTAAATTTTTTTTCCCTCAATCTCTCTGATTTGATTTTTAAAGTCTTTTAAAAATTCTTCTGTGAATTCTTTTTTGGGCAGGTGACCATTTGATGTTACTGTTTGGGGTAGGAGAGACTTTTCTTGCTTTAGTGTACTCCTCTGAAGACGAACAGTTCTCACTGTAACTTTATATGGTTGGATCCTTTTTCCTTTTCCTGCTCATTAAAAAAAAAATTGCAGCAGCTTATTTTTTGTAATCACTTCTAGTTCTGGGGTATGGGAGATGGGACCTTTGGCTTCAGATCCTCCTTTAGTTCTCCCCTCTATCTTGAAACCAAAACCAAGAACTCCACCTTCCTGCAAGTGCCCATAGAGAGTGGTGTCCCCCCCCCCCCCCAACCCGCCCTCCTCAGTGCTTCTCCACACACTGGCATGTTTTGGTTCCTTCTGGCCCAGGGTGGATTTTGGGCAACACAACTGGATCTGACATTTCTTTTCAGCAGAGGTTCCTTCAATCTTCCCAGGCTAAGACACTGGATTCTCCACACTGTCCAGGAGGTGAAAGTTTCTGTGGCTGGAACTGAGGCTACCTCCCAACCCTGCCAACTCCAGGGTTTGATGCTTGCTGTTTCAGTGGAACTAACCAGGAGGTGTTTACTTTTCACAGTGACCAAACCTTGGTCTTGGGATTTTTCTTCAGATCTTCTGTAATTATCCAAGAAGGACCACTGTTTTGTCCCAACTCTTGTTTATTGTTACCACTCTATGTTTGTCCTGAAGCTGTATTTTATCTTGTTTGGGGGAAATCTTGAGAGCTTGGAATTTTCTGACCTACTCAGCCATATTCCTAGAATCCTCTAGAAAAGCTTCTAGTCTTAAACAGACATATGGACAAATAAAAACATGTAGAAGACATACAACAGGTGATGCAAAACTCTGAGTATAGGTAGTGACAGCTTTAACACTTATAGAGACTATGTCCATGAATAGGCTCCATATTTTCCCAGTGATTGGACCTAAGAGAAAGTCTCATTCAGTGGGGTAAATTCAAAAGGCCTCATCACCCCAAACATTTCAGGGTGGTTCCATAATGTGATTATATCACCCAGTTTGTATTCTGATTAGGTAGGTTGACCTCTGCCTTGCCTTGTTTTAAAAAGAATGAAAGTCTCACTAAAGTGGTGACTGATGGGTTTGCAATAGTCCATAAATATGGATAGATGCAGTTGAGGGGAGTGTCACAGTGGCAGCCACATCTTGAATTTCAAAATGCTTCTCAGGCCTTGATGATAGGAAGAGTTGCAATCTGAGGTCTACATGTTTGTCCAGTTACTGTATTCTGAGAATCCAGCACACTCAAGACTGTTTGAAGTTTGTTTACTTGCTGTGTTGAGAAAAGATGGTGCTCTGAAAACTGATGGCTCATCAAGATGAAAAGACGGAGTGATGAAGCAGAGCCTGCTTTGCACACTAGTCTCTAACATCCTTCTATGAAGGAAATGATGTGTCTCTCCTCTTCTGGGTTGAGAGAGAAAGGTTAATTGGGATTTGACTAGAGTGCCTGGGGGACAATTGGGAATGGGTGCTGAGAGCATTAAATACCAAATCTAGTTCTTGTATTTACTTTGTTATATTGTTTTATTAAATACTTTTTTTCTCTGGTTTTATTATTTGTCTGTTTTAATCAAATCTAAAGTATTTGAACAGGGGCTCCAAGTGTGAATCAAAATAGATGACCTAAACAGTACCTTGAACTTAAATCTAACCAAAAGATGTGGAATCCCAGGAGGTCCCCATGCTACATGCCATTTGAGTCCCTATATAAAGTCATGGTTAGAGGCTGTACTACTAGTCAATCTCCATTGTAAGAAAGAAGAATGTAAAGTCAGTCAGTCAACAAACATTTTGAAATTTATCACTTATTTTTCATACTTTCTTTTTAAATTTTAAACCCAAATTTCCTCCCTCCTTCTACCCCTTCCCCACACAGTGAGAAGGGAAGCAAAATGATATTAAATATAGATGTGAAATCAGGCAAACCATATTTCCATATTAGTCATAAAGAAGAAGAAAAAGGAGGAGGAGAAGAAGAAAAAGAAGAAGAAAAAAAGAAGAGAAATTATGCTTCAATTTGCACTTAGAGTTCATTAGTTCTTACTCTGGAGGCAGGTAGCATTTTTCATCACAAGTCCTTTGGAACTGTCTTGGATCATTGTATTATCCCTGTATATCAGAGTAGCTAAGTCTTTCACAGTTGATCATCATTATAACATTGCTATTACCATGCACAGTGATCTCCTAGTTCCTTTCAGTTTACTTTGCATCAGTTCATATATCTTTTACCGTGTTTTTCTAAAACCACCCCCTTGTCATTTCTTACAACATAATAGTACTCCACAATCACATGCCACAATTTGTTTAGCCATTCCCCAACTGATGAATATCCCCTCAATTTCCAATTGTTTGGTACCACAAAAAGAGTTGCTATAAATGTTTTTGTACATATATGCCCCTTTCCCTTTTTTATGTTCTCTTTGGGATACAGACCTAGTACTGGTATTTCTGGATCAAAGGGTATGTTTTCTAATGCACAGTTTTCTAGCCCTTTGGACATAGTTCCAAATTGTTTTCCAGAATAGAAAAAAAAACAGTTCACTACATTACCAACAATTCATTAGTGTACCTATTTTCCTTCATGTTGTTGTTGTCCAGCCATTTCAGGAGTGTCCAACTCTTCATGACCCCATTTGGGGTTTTCTTAGCAAAGATATTGGAGTGGTTTTCCATTCCTTCTTTAATTCATTTTACTGATGAGGAAATAGGATTAAGTGACTTTCCCAGAATCACACAAGTAGTAAATGTCTGGGGCAAGATTTGAAATCAGGAAGATGAGTCTTCCTGACTCCAGGTCCAGCATTCTATCCATTGTGTCACTTAGCTGCCTTATTTTCCCTCATTGCTTCCCAGTATTTGTCTTTTCCAATAGGTGTGAGGTGGGTTGTTTTAATTTGCATTTCTCTAATAAATAACAATTTACATAATTTTTTTCAAGTGACTATAAATAGCTTTGTTTTTTCTTCTGAAAAGGGCCTGCTTCTATCATATGACCATTGATTACCTGGGGACCAGCTCTTATTTTTATAAATTTGACTCAATTCTCTATATATTTGAGAAATGAGGCCTTTATCAGAGGAATTTGATGTAAAACATTTTTGATATCAATTCATCGTCTATGGTACTTTTTTTAGTAGAATATAGTTTTCATGATTATCTCTTTTAATTAGGTCTGTTCTTGCTTTATCTGAGAACATGATTAACCCCTATCTTTTTTGCTTTAGTTGAAATGTTTTAGATTCTACCCCAGCCCTTTTATTTTTGCTTTGTGTGTATTTTTTCTGTTTTAAGTATGTCTCTTGTTTTTTTGTTTTGTTTTGTTTTTTGTTTTGCTTTTTGGAGGGCAATTGGGGTTAAGTGACTTGCCCAAGGTCACATGGCCAATTTTTGTGTTAAGTGACTGAGGCCAAATTTAAACTCAGGTCCTCCTGACTCCAGGGCTGGTGCTCTATTCACTGCACCACCTAGCCACCCTGAGTGTGTCTCTGGTAAACAACATATTGTTGGATTCTGGTTTCTAATCCATTCTGCTATTGAAATGGACAAATGAAATGGACATGACAGCCAAGCTAATTATAATTTGATAGGAATGTTTATTAACCATGGTGACTGCCTCCCCAGTAGGGAAGACAGCATTGAGTCTCCTGAAAGATGCATTTTTAATAGTGTAATGTGTTGCTAACAACAAAATATGGTTCCGGACTCCTGCTCAGGGCAGAGATTCCAACTGGAGCTATCTCCCTGGGGGAGAAGGCTCTAGGAAGGACATCACAAAGGAAAAGGAAGGTTACAGTGTTTACCTCCGCATTCTCAACCAAGGAAAGATGTTTGAGAACTCCGAAAGACAAACTGAAGAAAGGAGTGAAAATTTTGTGGAAGTAGGAGGGAAGAATGGAGAATTGCAGAAAGAGCAGGAACCAAGAAACCAGCCTGGACATAAGGAAGCCTCAACCTCACGCTCCATGTTGACCAGAGATGCCACCATGACAGTTTCAAGTGACCCAGAGAACAGTGGAAGTGAGGAGAGTGCTGATGAAGAATTCATGCTGCTTCCTTTGCCTCCCCAATTGGTCCAAGGACGTTTTGAACACTTGGAAGATGCCCTAATGTGTCCTAACCTACAGCCTACCTACCAGACTTGCAACAGTGGTGTTAGTAATGATGACAATTCTGATGACAGCAGTGAAAAGCAAGACAGCAGCAGAGATTCCAGGGACAACCTGAGCCTGGGTCATCATGCCAATGATGCCAACAGCAATGGACATGTCAAAGTTAAAGAACAAAGAATGCACACCAGGGACTTCCACCTTCCCAACTTGCAAATTAAGTTAGAACACAACTACACAATTGAGAGAAGTGGAAAAGCTGCAGAAATGAAAGAGGAAGGGGAAGAAGAGCACAAAGACAGTGAAGTCAGAAGGCAATGGGAAGATGAGGAAGTCCTACCTCCAGGCTCCATGTTGGATGATGGTCTTACTGTTCTGCTTCAAGTGACCCAGAGAGCAAAGAAAGCGAAGGCAGATTAGAGGAAGAATTCTTTGTGGCTCCTTTGTCCCCCTCATCTACTCCAGAACAATTGGAAGATTTTGAAGATGACTGTATGTGTCCCAGTCTAGAGAGTCACACCTTGCTGTATGCGGGGATCCAGAGCAGCGTCACAGCTGCATTTTCCCTTCTGATCTTTGCCTTTGTAGGTTATTCTGAGGGGTTCCAGGTGTCACTTTCAAAACCAACAGGCAACCCCATGCAGCCAATGTCCACTCAGACTCAGTGAAGGGCAGAGATGCTGGCAGGCCTTGAGGGGGCTTCCTTGGATTCTCTCCCACTTTCTCTCCTGCTTTTCTATTTCCCCAGTGGCTAGGAAGACACAAGGGAAGTCAGTCTCCTTGCTCCTGGCTACCCTCTTCCTTCTTCAGGCAACTTTGAAGACTACTAAAAAGTGAAGTTTAAAAACACCTCGAAACAATAATAGTGAATATGGTAAAATTATACAGAAAAACACATGTCCAAATGAGAGCTCAGAGAAGACTCCTTAATCCCACCACGTTACAAAGATCAGAGGTTTGGGTTTTGTCTGGGGCTTTTTGTGGTTGATCATTTCTGCTGACTTTTCTCTTCCCCTTTTACCCCCTGAAGAGAAATCATTTGTAATCAGAGATGGCTTCCTGTGGGAGCATGGAGGAGGAATGCCAGCAAATATTCTGGTGATAGAGAGAAAGAAATCATTTCAATAAAATTCATTTTGAAAAAAAAAAACCCAACAAAATATGGTTCCGGGGGGGGGGGGGTTCCATTTCAGGGACCCTGGTAGGGGCCCCTTCTGGCAGGTTTTAGGGGGCTTTGGTGTATAATTTCTGGTGGGCACTTCACTCCCCCCTTTTTCTTGTTCATAGTTGAAACTCAGACTCAACTGAGTCCAGGGGACTCATTGCACTAGGGCTGTGGTACCCATTGCTGCTGATCCTGCCATACCAAGGCCAACTAGGATAGGGACTAAAATGGGGCCTGCCAGCAAAAAAGTGTTCCTGCATACAAGCAGTCAGAAGTTAAGCTCGGGTTCAAAGAACTTGGGGTCTACCAAAGTGCTGCCCAAGTCTTCAGGGATGATGGTAATGGGTGACACAGGGGGCCATCCAGGGTTCGATCGCCACCAGGAGGTGGGTTGAGGACTGAGTTGGGACAAGTCCTAAGATCCCTTGGCACCGGAGCGCATTGAATAGTGAACAAGGCCCCAGAGTCCCTTCCTGTGACATAAAACCTGATTCCCCAAGGTGTCCCAGTTTTCCAATCCTGTTTGGTCCACTCCAAAACCCTGATGACAACTGGGTTACATGACTTAAGGGTATTACAATGAAATGAAATGTGGTGGTCACGGCTGCCACCAGAGACCCAGTCAGCAATGGTTACACAATCCCAATTGGCACAGTTATATTTCCCTGTCCCCCACACTTGGGGGACCCATCCTCAGGGCAGACATACGACTGGGTTGACCAAAGGCTGCTTTTCTGCCCAAATCTCCACAAGCAGCATCATCGGTCCCTGCAGAATACATGCCTGTAATAGGGAAACAACATAAATCTGGGGCACAGTGATCAAAGAAAAAGGGTGGGCTGGCCATGAGTCACATTTTTGAAATTAGAGTCCCATCAATTGTCTTAGTAAGAGTTCAAGAGTACAAGGTGGGAGCATAAGACTTGGAACCGGCCAAAGGCAGGAATGCCAGGAACAAGAGTGTCAGGACAGTCTCTTATCTTCAGTTGTCAGTCACCGGTTGGCTCTATTACCCACAGGTCTGGTGGGTTGGGAGGAGCCATCACCTTGATGTGTGGATCCAGGCTTTTATTCTGGCCACCTTAAGGGCAGAGTGGTCTGGTACCCTGCTCAGACTGAGTCCTGGATGTTTCGGAGAGCTTGGAGGTACTTGAGAAGTAAATCATTAACAATCATACATAACAGCATTCACCACCCAAAGTACAATAGGAGGTGGGGTGCCAAACAGAATTTCAAAAAGGGGAATGAATTTTACACATAATCTTCAATTACAATTGTTAACACTTGCTTAGATGATGGAATAACCATAAATTCAGATCAAAACAGTTCTCTTCTGCTTTATAACTTGTTGCAATAAACATTTCTTGCAAATGGGGGTTTTAGTGGGTCTCTTAAAATCACACTAGAGATTTTAAAAATTTCTTCTAGAAGTATTTTCCTTCTTCAAAACAGTTTCAAGATTTATAAATGATCACTAAACTTTTGTGAAGGAAGTTAATTGAAAACTTTTAAATGATCTTAAGCAGTTTGCATAACTTTCTATACATATTCCAATTCTAGATGAAAAATAATATTATATCTTCCAATAAGCTAGCTCGAAAGAGACTCATATCTTTTACTGATTATTTGCTCTGAGCATAGAAACCTGTTATAGAGGGGAAAAAGCAGGTACATTTGACATTCCAAATATGCCAGGAGAAAACATCCTTGGCTCTGTGTAAATTCAGGTACAGTTACAGATATTCCATCTCATGGAGCATCTGTTCCATCTCATAGCTAGACTCAGAAATAGGTGGGAAAAATTCCTTTTCAAAGGAACCTCATAGGTAAACTGAGCCAGGAGGGATCCCATCCCAGACAGAGGCTAAGATTGTCCCTTTGGCTTTTACCAAATGTTGACTTCCACCTGTTGACAGTACAGAATCACATTTACTCTGAGTAGCTAGTGGAATTTTTTTTTCTCAAACACTGATTTAATGAGGACAACTATACCCAAATTCAGACTCAAAATAAAATTTAGGTATGGTCCCAAGTGCTTTTGACCTTAAACAAGCTTCACCAATCACAGCTCAGAGCCAGTTATAATTATTTCTATTCTCATGGGGCTGCAATAAGCAATAAAAATGTATCAGATCTTATAATGTAAGAAATTCCTTTTACCATCCTTCTAAAATAAAAGCCAATTTATAGAAATCCTTTTTGATCTTTGCAACTTCTTAACAAGTTAGGTTCATTTAAAAACTACATTACTGAAACAAATTCCTTTCTCAGGCTGAATGGCCTCGCCTGGAAATAATTTCTAGAGGATTTAACAGTTTTACAACATAAGGAAAATTTATATGAATTGTAAGCAGGAGAGACTGTTCTGAATGGGCAGAACTAGTCAGAGAAGTTTTTCATCCAGTTAGTTTCCTCTTTTCCACATACAGTAATGAATTAACAGTTATAGGTTTTAGCATTAAAATAGTAGCCCAAAACAGCTTAGTTAATAGTTTTACAAGTTTTTCTAAATAGCAGATATACATGTATAAAGTAACACTACTGTTCTTACACAATTTTCTCCTCACTAAGGTTTTACAATATATAGCGTAGAAATACAACAATAGTATAAACTGTGAGATGACATTAATTGCATTTCCAATATTACATAGAAGAATGATTGACCTTTTTTTTTTTTTTAAAGCAATCAGGGTTAAGTAACTTGCTCAAGGTTACACGGTTATTTCTGGGTGTGGTGCTAAGTATCTGAGCCCAGATTTGATCCCCAGGTCATCCTGACACTGGAGCCAGTGCTCTTATTCACTGAGCCACCTGGCCTCCCCTAAGCAATTGGGGTTAAGTAACTTGCTCAAGATCACACAGATAGGTGTTTCTGGGTGGGTGCTAAGTGTCTGAGCCCAGATTCAATCCCCAGGTCATCCTGACACTGGAGTCAGTGCTCTTACTCGCTGTGCTACCTGGCCACCCCTGAATGATTGATCTTACCAAGCTAAGGGGCTAGTTGACTTCTGACCTCATTTTCTCCTCTCTTTTTCTCATCTCCCCACTTTATAGATGAATTAAGACTCAGGGTTAAATGATTTATTCTAGGTCACACAACCAGTCAGTGCAGAGTTTGGAACACACTGTTTCTCACTGACAAGCTTTTTCTCACTTTTCTGATTTTTCTCTCTTTCATCTTTCTCTTAGCTGTACCTCTTTGGTTTTTCCCTTTTTGCCCTATATTCTGGGGTGTTTTCTCCCTGCTCCATTGTTTTCTAGGAGTCCTTAGCAATCTTCTTTAATTTCTTGGCACTGGAACAAGTAAAGGGATCATTTGCAACAAGGGAGATACCTCTTAGATGGTACTGAAGTTGGGGCTTCATGGTACAGAGTGAACTTTATATTTTAGGGGAAAACCCTCCATTTTTCCAAATTCATCACACTCAAAGCACATTATCAGTCTATGCTCTACCAAATAAACCTCTATAAATGCTTCCTAGTAGCAGACCCTGGTTATGGGGTGGTCGATTTGGGAGAAAAAGGGCAGTGCTCAACTGGGGAGTGCCAGGAGATTGTAGCCTGGAGCATTGAGGAGAGGGTTTGGGAAACTTGAAGTAAAAACTTCAGACTCTGCTTACTTAAAGGGATGGGCTTCAGGGTACCTGGGGATCTAAAACTATTGCTGGTGGGAGCTAGGTCAAGTACCCTTTTACTAAATTATTTAGGCTATGGAAAGAATATAATTTTAGGCTGAATAGCTCTGATGTAACACACACTTTAGTAGCTCAGATGTATCCCAGGCTTAGTATATGGGATAATAATTAACTTGTATTTGTACCTTTGTTTCACAAGCTTCTTTTCCCTTGTCTAACTGTTCCCATGTCATTCAGAAAAAAAAAAGTTCTATTCCAGGGATTTAACCCTTTGGGTAGGCAGATGACAAGCCCATGTAGCTCCGATGTAGCTACTGTACCTTCTCTCCTTTTTCTTTTTGGAGGAGGTTAACTCAAATTAACTTCACTGCAGCCCCAGTTCACTTATAGCCAGGACAACAGGGAGAAAAAAATCTTAATGGTTCAAACCTCTTACTGTCTCCTTAGCTCCGTCAGAACTGGATGACAGGGGGAGGGCTCTGTAGCCCTAGCTAAGAAGAACTGGGACCACAGGGAAGAGAATCTTAACAGTTGTAACTTGTCACTGTGTCACTAGTCTGGTCAGAGTTGGATCACAGTGAGAAGGCACCATAGCCCTTAGCCTTGTCAGAGGTAGGACTATGGGGAGGAGAATCTTAGTGAATTTTTATTTTTTACCTTCTGCTCAAGTAAACTTTTCTTAGCTGTTCATTCCTTAAAAATTTCAGATCTACTTCAAGTCTTTAAGAGAACAATCATGGTCTTAATTTTTAACTTTGAAATAAAAACAATTGAATAACCAATCTGGTGACCTTAAACTTCAGTTTTTGTATGAAGTGGACATCTGAGAAATAACAAGACAGCAGTGCCAAATAATAACCAGAATGAATTCAATTACCTGGATCTATATTCCCAATGATGTTGCACAGTTTTTTTTTCTGTGACCTAGGAAAGGGTTAAGTGTTAGTCCCATTCCAAAGTGCAGCTTGGAAACCTACTTCTCTTTGATCATTGAAGTGACTCCTTCTCTTAGATAGAACTTGGCTGGAGTTAAGAGACTATCAATCTTTCTAGTGCAGGTACAGTGTTCTTTTGGCTGCTTTTTTGAATCTTACAGGGTGGCAGATTTATAAATTTCTTTACACAATCCCACAGACAGGATATTAAAGTTACAGAGACCGAAAGAAATGCAGGCAGAGACAAAACAAAAGTTACAGACAGACGGAATATACATAAAACAACACTACACACAGAATACACTCCAGCGGCGTTTTTGTCCCTCCAGTGGCCCCTTGCACTGAGAGTTTAGATTTCAAAAGGTGGCCCAGGGGAACTTCTCGAGAAGTGGAGAAAGTTTACTCCCTCTCTTTTTGGGGATCCCAGGTGGAACAACCAAGTGCCTGGAGCAACTGTTGGCAGTTATCCCAGGTAGGCTGGTCAGATCCCAGGGGTGGAACAATCTCTTGGAGGGGGAATAGCCCTGATGGGGTGGTCGAGTCAGGGGATGGGGAGCTGGCAGGAGATTGAGCTTTTGATCTTTGGCAATGGCTCCCCAGGCTGAGACTCAGGGTCGAGCAATTTATCTTTCAGACTCGGCCAGCGATGGAGACAAAAAGTTAAAGTTACAGCACAGTTAAAATTACAGCAATGCCTAGTGATGGACACACAGGACACATAAAGAAGGGGATAAAGCTACAGCAACACTTAGTAAAAAAAAAAGCAGGTAAAGACAAAAGTTAAGGTTACAGTGACATCTAGTAATGAACACACAAAATACACAAACCTAAAGAAAAACAAATAGTTAAAATAGACAATTAAAGTTAATACATAAAGAAAAGGCACTCTATCAGTGTCCCGACCTTGGAGGCCAGTAGGGGCTGTAACACCGGGTCCAGCTTAGCTATCTACTCTACCTAGGGCTGAGGAACATCTCTTTGTGATCACCCCCTAGGCACTTTTACACTTCATGAGTACTCACCTAAAAGAACACTCTTGGATCTAATTGAAAGAATTTGGGAAGGACTCAGGTTCCTGGTTTGCTCAGGAAAGCGATACAAGCCCAGGGCAGAGAAACATCTCTCGGTGGCCACACCCTAGTATCGAATTGCTTTCCCAGCCCTCCAGGGAGCCTGATCCAGCTGTCAATACAAAGCCAAAGGCTATCTCGGTGGAACCCCCAATGAAATGGACAAATAAAATGGACATGACAAACAAGCCAATTATAATTTGATAGGAATGTTTATTAACCGAAATGACTGCCTCCCCAGTAGGGAGCTTAAATAAGAAAATGAACATGTAGGCATCGACTATGCAAAAGACACTGTGTCAAATGTTGGGAAAGAAATAATGATAAATGACAGAAACATGTAATCTAGACCTGGCAGAGATCTCTCATACCCCCAGTTCTTAAGGAGCTTTCAATCTATTGGAAGGCAAATAGAGGGGAGGATCTATACTCGGAGACTCATATAATACAGATCAGGAGACAATTGCATAGTTACAATGAAATGTTATGAAATGAGGAAGAGGTTACATCCAGATGAGGAAATAAAAGAAGGGTTTATTGAGGAGAATTCTGTTTTTTACCCTTAATATACTGTAATTTGGAAGAGATTTCTTCACTTTGACTTTTTATGGCTATTAAAAAGGTTCAAGAGACATAATTTCTGGGTGATTTAATTATTTTATTAAAAAGGTCAGTACATTATTAATAAAAGGATGGTCATTTGGTCATCTCTCTTAGACCAAAGACAATCATGGTATTGAGTTCAGGGTTTATGTGCTCTTTTAGAAGAGGAGTGACAATCAACCCTGATTGGTTAAGGAAAGAATATTACAATGAGGGACTGAGAGTGGCATCATGTCACAGACCGACAGAGAAATTATCTCAGTACCCAGACCAACCCTAGCCTTGGGCAATCTCTTCAAAGAATTCATGCCCCACTCAAGCCTGAGCAGAACACAATGACTATTCCACCAGGATAGGGTCTTGAACAAGAAAATTAGTCCAATCTCATTATCAGCAATGTCCTTCAAGAGACTGAACTTTTAAAAATCAGGACTTTAGAAGTAGGAGAGAACTCTGTATCTCCCCAAATCATTGGTTATTAATAATCATTTCTCTCATTCTGGAGCTCTGGGCAGAGATCATATCCCATGACCCAATTCCAATGAGTGTTCCTGCACACCTATCACTTTTCCCACCTTCCCCACTGGACCAGTTCTTACTTAATCTCTATATTCACTTGTCCTCCCCATACCCTTGGTAGAGTGCTCTTTATACAATAAACACTTAATTTAGTGGGATAGAGACTAGGTAGCTTCCTAGAATACACAGCCACCATGTGTCAAAGGAGGTACTTAATCTCAAATCATTCTGGTTTTAAGACTGGTTGTCTATTCACAGTGTAATCCTGCCTCTCACTTAAATTATGCTTGTTAAATTTGTAATAATAATACCTACAAAAGGAGTCTGAAAAGTACAATTGCATCATTGCAAGGTTTTGTTCTGTTTTTAGTGAAATTTATTCTTTGTTACTAATAAGTGGTACTACTCTGCAATAGGGGAAGCTAGGTGGCATGGTAGATAAAGGGCTGGGCTTGAAGTTAGGAATACTCATCTTTCTGAGTTCAAATCTGACCTCAGACACCTAGTAACTGTGTGACCCTAGGCAAGTCCCTTAACCCTCATTGCCTCGTTTCCTCATCTATAAAATGAGCTGAAGAAGGAAATGTCAAAGCACTCCAGTATCTTTGCCAAGAAAACCCCAAATGAGGTCACAAAGAGGCAGTCATAACAAAACCTACTAAAAGACAACAATTCTTCAATTTTTTGCTGGGTCATCTCTTATCAGCAATAAACTGATTTTTCAATTGCACAATTCTCACTGAGAATGGAAAGTCCTTAAATAGAAACTTTGAGGGATGGGTGGGGTGCTAGATAAAGTCATCAGATTTCCTCAATCATGCTACTCATTTTTGCTCTTGAAAGGATGCCCAGAGGAAGATTTGTCTGATGCTATAGGTTACACCATACAATTTTAGTGGCCTGGAAGCATAGTCAGCATGGAACTGCAGAGAGGTCAAGAAGGATGAAGGTTGAGAGATGCTTATTAGATTTGGCAATTAAGAGATAATTGGGACCTTTGAAGAGAGCAGTCCCTTCTGGGACCTAGTGTCCTCTTCCTTTGTCTCATCAAAACATGTTTTCAAAAAAGGAGCCAAAACCCCCAGTTATTTACACCTTAGTATGAATGTTTGTTATTCTCCTCCCCAGTCTTGGAGGAGAGTATATGCATTTTATGTCTTATTCCAAATTTGTAGAAGAAAAAAAATTATCTTAGGAATTTCTTTTTTTTTTTTTTTAAAGCAATCGGGGTTAAGTAACTTGCTCAAGGTTACACAGCCAGTTATTTCTGGGTGTGGTGCTGAGTATCTGAGCCCGGATTTGATCCAGGTCATCCCGACACTGGAGCCGGTGCTCTTACTCGCTGAGCCACCTGGCTGCCCCTAAGCAATTGGGGTTAAGTAACTTGCTCAAGGCTACACGGCCAGGTGTTTCTGGGTGGGTGCTAAGCCTGGGATTTGATGTCCAGGTCTTCTCAACACTGGAGCCGGTGCTCTTACTCGCTGTGCTACCTGGCCACCCCTCTTTCTTTTTTTTTTTTAAAGCATATAAGAGTTTGCTTATTTTATCCCATGAATTAAAAATAAAATAAATTCTAAAAACAGCTTGAAAGCATCTTAGACTCTATCTAACCTACATTTTCTTAAACCTTTTTTATCTCATGGACCTTTTTAGCAGTTTGGATCACCTCTCATAGTACTGTTTTTAATTGCATGAAATAAAACATAGAAGATTAAAAAGGAAATCAATTATATTGAAATATAATCAAATATTTAAAAAAAATGTTCATGGACTTAGGTTAAGAACCCTTAATCTAATCTAGCTCTTTCATTTAATAGAAGAGGAAATTGAGGGCTCAAAGAAGTTAAGTGTCTTGCCTAACATCACAAACTATTGGCAGAAGTAGGACCAAAATTCAAGTCTGCAGATCCAAGTCTGGGTTCATTCCATTATGCATCCTGCCTTCTTGGTCTGAGAAGATAGGGAAAGTATTTATTTGCTAAAGAGGTGATAAGGCAGGAGACTTAATCTACACATGGATAAGGATGACCCTACTTGGATGGAATTTTCAGATGTAATTTAATATCAATGATCATTAAAGAGCAAATAAACCAATGTATATGGGGAACTTATGCTTCTGGCAAAAATTAAGAGTTTACTTATAATACCTACTGAAAATGACATAGCGATTGAAGTATCTTCTTATGTACTGCTGTTAACTCTACTGTGATTTTCTAAGGGACCACAAGTAACATGGCATTAAAAATGTGTCATGGGGTGCTTTGACCTACTGAGATTGAGAGTCGGTGACTTGGTCCAAAGCTCCTGGAGAGAGAAGAGTTTAGGTCTACCTCAATCAGGCTGGGAGTCTTAAGGGAAGGAGTTTTTGACCTGAGTCCATGGGCTGATTTCAGGGAAGTCTGAGAACTTGATTTTTTAGGGAAAAAACTTGATAATTGTATTGCAATAAAATTGGTTTCTTTTTGATCCTGTGTATTATTTTAGATATTTAAGAAATTATTCTTAGAAGGAGTGGTTGTTGTTGTTCAGCAATTTTCAGTCAAGTCCAGCTTTTCCAGTGGCTGAATAACAGAGGTACACCTAAATCTAAGTGTCAGTGGTATGATTTGAATCTAAGACCTTTGATTCCAGACAGAGCTAGAACTCTTTCCACTGTACCCTACTACCTACTTACTGAGGGCTGGCCTAGTGCTCAGTAGATGGGTATATGGATTATTGTATTAATTCATAAGACACCATTTCTACAAACATGTGCTATCCCCTCAAGGTTTCTGTCACCATGAGTCTTATAATAGGGTACCTACCCATTTTGTGTAATAACAATACTAAACTCTTGAATTTAGATAGTATCTTTCCTTTGCACTGGAAGCATCATTATTGTTATGCCAGTGCTTCCAGTGCTTGTGTGACAGTACCATGCCTGTCTTCTTGCCTTGCAACCCACCCTCTGTTGCTGTTATTGCTGCTGCCAACTCCACCCTCTCCCTGTGAGTGGATCCTCTAGCTCCTGATTCATAAGAGTTCTCCATATCTAGCCAGTCCCAGGCTCAAACCCACTCATCCTCAAACATACTCATCCCACATTGCCTCCACTCAAGGCCTCCTATACTGTTGGAATGTCTCTAGACCCCAAACATCAACATCTGATTGCATAAACTGGCCTCTTTGCATGGATAAAGTTACTACTAGATCCAATAATTTATCACTCAACAGGTCTATACTGAGCCACAATCTCAAAGTTGACCTAAAGGACAATGAAACCAATAGTGACTTCCACATGAGAATTGCTATAAAATACTCATGAAGAACATGACTGGTGAAAAGATCATTCATGGGCCAATTATGAAACTAATGTGAATGACAGCCATCAAGCAGCCTCAGACTGGCACTTGAAGTCCTAAATATTAAAAGAGCCAGAGGAAGGGCCCCAGACAATCAGGGTAATTCTTCTATAGAGGATATGGACAGGAATATCACAGGATAAGAAGACCCAAAGAAGTTCCTATTACATCATTGGAGGGAGGGACCATAGCTATGACATTAAGGCTTAATGAAAGCATCAAAGTATATAATAGGCATTGTGGGCTAGTTATTATGGGTGATACTGTAGAAGTTTATGATTCTCTCCTCCCAAGAAGCTGCAGTCTCCTCTGATACTAGATTCATATACAATGAACAATTAGATATCAATATAGGGTAGTCCATGAGATCAATGTCCTTTGTCAGTTGGGCTTTGCCTCCTCCCAGAACAAAGTGGTAATGGGGGTTTGGTAATGGTTCAAGTATCTCAGCCTATGGAGACATTTAAATTGGATCTGTAGGTTCTACTTTGACTATTAAAATAATTCAGTTTGCCATCCACATTAGTATAATCAGAGAGATACCAAAAATTTCCCCTGTCTTTGAGCTATCTGGACATGGTTTCATGTTTGATCTATACGATGCCCAACATCTGGAAACATTCAGGTGTGGAGTGGTCAGTGGACAAAACATCCAAATGACTCATTGAACTTTTCACTATATAATTAGGTATTTAGAAGTTCTATAGATGTCAACCCAGAACAGTGAACTAGGAATTGGAAAGATTAAAGGTTGCTCTCAAAGGGGCCTCCCTGGTTTACCCAGAAGCAAAAGCATACAGAGTCTGCCTCTTCATAGGATCCCAATGTGTAGACAGAGAAACTAAGTTCCAGAATGGTGGAACATCTTGTCCACAGTTACATATAAAGCCTGGGACAGAACCTGGATGGGAATAATCTTTTGGGAGAAAAATAGTGAAGCAGCTACAACTACTTCTAATAAGGGAAAGGGGAGATTTAGCAAGAGCGGGATAGAGGACAGATTCACTCTCTTTGAATTCAATGGTCTCCTCAGTCTTCTTCTGGTTCTGCAGTCACTTAGGATGCTTTGGGTTTCCAGCTTGAGAAAGAAGATGGAAGATGCCAGCTCCATTTGCAGGTTGTCGATGGAAAAGGCTCTGGGAAGAAGCCAACATGAGAGGAGCTTGTAATTTCCATCATGCTCTTTATCCCCTTGCTAGACTAGACACTTCAGGGAATTTCCCCTGGGGTGAGGTTTAAGATGCTCTCAGTTAAGCTGAATTACCTCACTCCCAATAGGAGAGCTCCTCCACTCTATATTGTATGGTCTATATACTCCTACGTATATGCAAACTTCCTCTGATTTCTGTTTTGCTGTCGACTTGGATAAATAGTGTTTTTGCTATTTGCTATGTGTGTTCATTGTGGTACTAGTACTTACTGGAAAGGGAGTCAAGCCTTGGATATGAAGCTTGGGGTCCTCCTTTCCCCCAATAACAAATGTTTTAAAATCAGAAGTGTAGTTTGATCTTGAAAACTACTTTCCCCTGAAAACTACCTAACAAAAAATTGATAATATTTAAGAAACCAGATAAATATAATCCTAGCCCAGTATTCCCTCTCTCTGAGGAGAATAGACTGGCCAAGCTTTTGACCCCAACCTCTTAAGATTTCTCTTGGAAGAGGGTGGGGGAGAAGAGCCTAGAGATGTCTCTATTCTGATTCCCATTGTCACGCAACACCCCCATGTTACTGTAGAGATACAGCCTCTGATATATAAAAAATAACTTTATCTTTCCTTTCAACTTATTTCCAATCCCTTTTGCCCACTGGCCTTGTTCACACTCCCCAGCTGCTTTCCCTCTCTACTGGGACTTGTCTACCTGGCTAGCACCAGGGTACTCCCTGGGCTGTTTTTGAATTCCTCCATCAAAACCTCACCTGTCTTTTACTTCTAGGTTCTCAACCAACTATTGTTCAAGTATGAAAGGAACTAATAGCTTCACAGTTCTATCTAATGCTTTAGGCCATGGGGGTGGTTCTAATTATAGAAGAAACTTGCTCTGTAACTTAGGCAAGTAATTTCATCTCCCTGGGTACCGCCTTTCTCATTTGCGAAATTAGAAGTAGATTATCTCTAAGGTCCCTTCCAGCTCTGTAATTCTCTGTCTAAAAATGTCAAAAATCCCAACAGGTACCTGGAAAGTTGGGGGCTGTGGAGAGGTTTTGCTTTGGTCTCCATCAAATTCTACCTTGTAAACCTTTTCTGACTTCTGAATAGGACCCGCTCTACTCTTTTGTCTCTTATCCCCACTCAGCTCCAACCCCCATCATCCTAAGGCTGCATCTCTTAGACTTCCCAGAAACCCAAACTAATTTATCCTACTTTGCCTCTCATCAGGAGGAGGCAAGGCAGGCATTTCCTCCTCTGCCTCATTCAGCACACCAGGAACTTGAGTGTTGCCTCCAATAAGCTAAATGGGTCAATTTGTGATTTCACTATCCCTAATACAACACCCTCAATCTATGGGACCCCACCTCTAATCTTCTGGGCAGTTCAGTTGAACTCTAATGTTTAGGGAGCCAGTAAGTTTGCCAGCTCTGAAGAGAAAATGCTGTACCCAGAATCTCTCACCTACCCCCTCTAATTACAAAATTTTGGCCTAATGCAGAGTTCCTTCTAATTGAAGCTGGACAATGTTTCTAATGACCTAGTTCCTGAAGAATTTTCATGAGGTTCTGGACTCTGTTGCTTTTCATTTTATTTGGAGAACCTGATGACTCTTCAAATTTATACACACAGACTATGTTCATAGATTGTAGAGTCATATATTTGAACAGGTCCATCTGATCAATCTAAGTAATGGAGAAAGAAAGGCAGAAAGCAATCCTTGCTGTCAAGGAGCTTACATTCTAATAGGGAAGACAACATGCAAACAACAATGTACAAAAAAGATTTATATAGGGTAAATTGGAGAGAATCACAGAGGGAAGTCACTAGTATCAAAGGGGAACCAGGCAAGGCTTCTTGCAGAAGTTGGAATTATGGCTGGGAGGAGGTCAGGGAAGTCAGGAGGTGATAAGAAGGGAAGGGTGTTCTAGCCAGGATGGGGGTGGGGAGCAGTGGTGAAAATGCAACAAGGAGGAGATGGAGTGTCTTTTGAGGGCAAGGAGGCCAGTGTTCCTGGATTGTAGACTAGTGGACTGTAGTATATGTAAAGCAGAAGAAGACTGGGAATGTAGGAGAGAGCCAGGTTATGAAGGGTTTTAAAAGCTAACCACTTCATTTTAAAGATGATGATGATGCTGAAATCCAGAGGAGAGGCCAAAGGTCAAAAGCAAAGATTTCTGAGTGCAAAAGAATAATCAGCAATTCCCCCCCCCACAGTGAAGTCCCCTTCATCCTTCTAGATATTTAGTTCAAGCCAAAGAAAACAGTCCCCTTTTTGCTTGTCATTATTGTCTTGATGAGCCAGCGTCCAGTATTTATCATTCAACCAGGGCTCTTGGATGGGAATGAGCAAATGGAAAGGAAAGTAGCTCATTTACATTCATAGTTGGACTGAAATTAACAGCTCAGAACTAAAATTGGGTATTGCTGGTGTTTACCCTCTTTGAGCCAAGCAGTGCTGAGGGCCAGGGTTAGTGCTGGCCAAAGCTACTGATTATCCAAGTGTCCCAGTTAGAGAAGATTTTGGACACAGTCTTTAGCATCAGGAAGCTGCTGGGAAGGAATCCTTCACTGCCTATAGAGCCAGGTGGTCTGGGTTCTCCAAAGTGGGACCAGTTTCCTCAGTGAGTTGGTGAGGCCAAGGGCATGGACTGAGAGCATCGTGATAAATAGGTCTAGTGCTTTCTAAAGTCCTATCATCTCATTTTGATCCTTACAATAGCCCTATGAAGTAGGTGACAAGGTATTCGCTTCTCCCTTTTTTAAATAGGCCGAGGAAATTAAATGCAGCGGTGTGACGTGATTTTCTTGTGGTCACAAAAATAGTGCCAGGCCTTCTGAATCCATGGTGAATCTTCTTTTCATTACTTCCTTTGAGCCAAGTAGCTTCACACAGAGAGATCTTCTGCATTCTGGCTGTAGGTTGCAGCCTTACGTCAATCAATTCCACTAAAGATAAAGACAAACAAACAGTCCTTGACTTCAGTGAGCTTAGATTAGGCTGGGGAAAATAACATGTGCTCAGATAAATAAACACAATATACACAAAATACACCTGGAAGGGGTTCCCAAACTTGGATTGACAAGCTCTACAGAAGTCCATGGATAGATTATAGGAGGTCTGTGAACTTGGATGGGAAAAAATGAAATTTCTGTTTTCATTTACCTCTGAAATTTAGCATCTCCCCCAATTATGGAGTTAAAAAACCCACAAAAAACATTTTGGGAAGTCCATAGGTTTCATCGGTGATACTAAAGGAGTCCATGATACGAAGAAGATATAATCCTTGATATAAAGTAATATGGGAGAAAGGAACTAGCATCAGAGTAAATCAGGAAAGACCTCCTGTAAGAAGGAGAGGGTACTTGAACTGAACCTTGAAGGGAGCTAGGGATTGTAAGAAACAGAGAGAGGAAAGGAGAGCTTTTAGGCATGGGATGCAATCTATGCCAAAATCAGGTGCAAGGATCAGCAAGCAAGCCAGTTGGCTGGAATGAAGAGTGTATCGCTGGGAATGATGTGAAATGACCTCCCTCAGGCTAGCCCTCTCCACTTGTGCTTCCTGGCAAGTTAAAATAAACCCTGGTCTGGAAATCAGAAGTAGGTGTAGCTCTGTTTCTGCCATTTAATCCCTGGGTGATATTGGAGCAAGCAGTCAGGATCACAAAGCTTCCAATTTAATTGTAGAATCTCAAGATGTCTGCCTCATCCATCTTGAAGCTACTGTTTGTCCTCATCAAAATGTTCAACCCCTCTGCTTCTCCCAGTTCTACCAGTACATTAATTCTGCCCTATTCTCACTTTATTCTTTCCTGTTTAAATTATTTCTTTATTTATGTGAAAATTCTGCAAGTATTATTCAGATTTGAAAATGAGGTTAAAAAAAGTCAAGTCACTATGTAACTTATTACAATCATCTGACACAATAGCTTAAGTAAATGCTAATAATCATGCAAATTGACAATGGGGAAAAAGATTTAAGTAAAAATGTCTTTGTGTAATTTCACTCAAAATTCATCCTTAAATCTATCTTTTAAGAGCATGACAAGTTTCTCATCAAAATCAAACAAAGCATTAAGAAGTTAAATTCTATCCCTGTTGCATGCATCTAGTATTGCTGATCACATTCAGGATATATAAACATTTAAAACCCAAAGTAAGGTCTCAACATTTTCTGGTTAAGAGATTTAATGAAATGCCTATGAAAAGAACAAAAGAAAAATTCATTTTAGTGAAATTTTCTTCAAAAGAAATTATGCTACAAAATATAATAATTATATTACAATCACAACATAATCATTTTACCTTAAAATCAGACACAATCATGACAGAAAACATTAATATTTTAATATATACTTTAATATATTTCATCTGTATATATACAATTATAACATATAATTAATAATATATAATTAATATACATATATATTTTATATATAATTAATAATACTTTAATATATTTCATCTGTATGAAAGAAAAATTCAGATAAGCTCTATAAGCTATCCTCACTTTAAAAAAATTGTTTTTAAATTCAAAATTTGACAAGTGACAACAAACATGAATATTTTCATATACAAAGAATTGTATATGGAACTTTGAATCTCCACTCTGTCCAACCTGTTTCCTTTTTGAAAGCATATAATAAATTCCATGTTTCAAAACTGATCTGCTTGTCTCTCTCTTCTCTTTTCTATGAATTCTTTTAAATCAAAGGTTCCCAAACTTATCTGGCCTATTTCTCCCTTAAAAAAATTACTCAGTGCCCCCTTGAAAATTTACTTTCTTTAACCCATTAACAAATTTTAAAAAAATTGTATCATTTAAAAAATTTTATTTTTTAAAAAAATGATATATCTTAAATTTAATAATTTATCATAAATTTGTGGGTTTTATTCCTGCATTGAAATTTTGATGACAATATTGCATCATGTAATCATATAGTATCATACTGTAAACAAGTCATTACACTCACATATTCCTGCCAATGCATGTTAGACTTCCTGACAATTTGAGATTCACTTGCCTGCCAACACTTGCTTATTTAGATCTGTTGGCAGACTTGACCACTGATCAGCTATAACTTGCCTTTTGTGTATTTATTTGCAATACGGTGTGATCATTACAACTTTAACTCTATAATACAATATATGAAACATGTATGAACAATTTTTCAAAATTTTATCTTCTCTTTTTCCCTTATGCTTCCACCACCCCCTTATTTTTATTCAATGTCCCCTAATTGTACCCTTGACTATTACTGCCCACCCTGGATCATTCCAGCATTCCCCCAGGAGGTAGCATCACCTCCTTCGGGAACCCAATTATTAATTAAATTCATTAATTAAATTAATAAATGCTTCATTGATGATCTTTTCTTTCTTTTTTGGCATCACTATCAATAGTCTTCTTCTTTTTACCAATTTTCACCCTCCTCCCCCCACCAAAAATGTTTTTAACCCTCCTGAAGCTGAAGCTTAAATACTTTTACCACATATTGAGAAGATGGAACTTAATGGAAAAGACTCTGATGTTGGAAAAGATTGAAGGCAGAAGGAAAAAACGATGGCAAAAAATGAGATTAATAGATAGTGTCATGGAAACAACAAATATGAACTTGTACAGACTTTGAAAGATAGTGAAGAATAGAAGAGCCTGGACTACTATGGCCCATAGGGTCACAAAGATTCAGACAAAACTGAAAGACTAAAGAACAATAAACCCTTCCATATAAAAATAACAAATTTTCACTTTTATCCCTTTACAATCTTGCTCCTATAGTTAATCAGTTTTATAAGTCACTGTCCTCCATCCTTAAATTCCCTCCTTGCTGTCCTCTTACTGTTCCCATCCTGCTAATTCTCAAACCTGGGTCACTAAGACCATTATTCCTAAACTGCTGAATGTGCAAAGAGGAAAACAAGATTGTGCTGACTGGGTACTTATGATCTCTAGCTTCATCTGAGTTTTCCTACAGTTAAATTCTTTTATTTATCTTTAATGGATGCCCCTCACATAGTCCCAGCAATAGATATTCCAAACTTCCTCTCTTCCCAAGACCCCATGTCCATACTTCTCTGCCTCTCTCTGCACATGATCTCATTAGTTTCTTTATTGAGAAGGCAGAGCTGGCACCAGATGATCTCATACTATATAAAACATCTGTAATTCCGGGCTCAGACACTTAGCATCCACCCAGAAACACCTGGCCGTGTAACCTTGAGCAAGTTACTTAACCCCTATTGCTTAAAAAAAAATCTATAAATCTTCCTCTATATTCTTCTTTACTTTTGCTCCAGAGAATGAAGAGATACTTTTCTTTGTCAAAGCTAAGGGATCCCTTCCCTTCTTACCTAATTTAGAAAATTGCAAAATTCATCACTCCCTCTTTAATCAGCAGTTTCTTTCTGTTTGTTCCTTTCTTGCTGCCTAAAAGCAAGTTCAACTTTATTCATCCTAAAAAGCAAAACAAAACAAAAAATTCTACCTTTGACTTTGTTGTTCTATTAAGCTGTCATCTTCTGTCTCTCCTTTTCACTATTCTATTTCCAGAAAGAATAACCTATAGTCATTTCATCTTTTTCTTTGACACATTCTTTCTTTAGCCTCTTGTAATCTGGATTCTGACTACTTTTCTAAGTGTCTGAGGAACCTAAATAGCAAGTCCAAAAAACAATAGCACCTTTCACTGCTATAGTGTGTTCAGTTGATACCTTTCAGCTAGGCAACTGAACCTGTCTTGACTTCTAGCTCCACCCATCCAAAGGTTATACTTTTTAAATGCCTAGCAGGAAGTGGTGGTTACAAGTATCTCAAACCAAAGTGAAGTTTCAAGGATTCACTCTCCTTGCCACTGAAACTTCCATCCCCCAGACCAAATAGGTATTTGTTGCTAAAAGGGAATTCCCCCTCGTACTCCTTTCATCTTTACCTTTAAGCAATGTATCAACTATTCTGGATCTTTTGTTGGCTAACAGTCCTGGAGAGGATCATTTGACCAATGGATTTAGACTGTCTGCATTAAGAAAACACCTTGACTCCAAGTCTTAAGGGAGTCTGCAGCTTGCTAGTGGCTTGTATTCTCACAAGAGCCCCAGCATCACTTTTGGATCTCTCAGAAGAAAAGCAGCCCCCAAGAGGAGTAGCATCACACAAGTGAATGGGGGTCATTCTCCTGTATTCAGTGCAGTATTGTTGTGGTTAAGTAACAGTATGTTCATCTTGTGACATTAAACTACAAACATAACTCATCCCACATTCAGGTTTTCTTCAGTTCTTCTTGGATGATTGACTGGTTGGATTAAAAAATATTAATCAGAGGTTAACTTGTACACACCACACACACACACACACACACACACACACAAACACACACACACAGAGTAGCGGACTCAAAAGCAATCAGGGAGTGAGAAGGAATGTGTGTACATGGACCTTCATCTTTTCCCAGAAGAGAGAGAAAATGAAGGGGAGAGAGACACCATTTCTCTCTTATCAGCTGTGGTGAGCTACAAAGATTGCGTACAATCTATAGTATTCACACTCAGAATCTCTCCATCAAACCCAGATTATCCTTCCATTCATGCTGGCCAAATCCCCAGAAGCTCCAGGGGCTCCTAGAATCCTTCTTCCTTGGTTTCCCTCAAATCTCAGTTATAATCTCATCTTCTGCCAGGAGCCTTTCCTGATCCGGCTTAATGCAAATAATGCCTTCCCTCTGAGATTATTTCCAATTTATCCTGTCTATATGTTGTTTGTACCTAATTGTCCACATGTTTTCTCTCCTTTAGACTGTAAGCTCTTGGAGGGCAGGGACCTTTTTTGTTATGTCTTTCTTTGTATGCCCAGTGTTTGGCACAGTACCTGGCACACAGTATGCACGTTTATAGGGCTTCCTGACTAGGCTTAATTTGATGTCTTCTCTTTAAATATATACATCATGTATTATGTATCAGTACTAATATAATGTTGTGATGTGATATAATATATAATATAATAATATACTATTATACTATATATATGTATATCAATATCAGATAAATTGCAAATTATTTGTCTCCTCAATAAGAATGAGAGTTACTTGAGGGCAGGAACTGTTTTTGTTTGTTTGCCTTTCTTAGTATCTCCATTGTTTTAAACAATCTTGGCACATGATAAGTGCTTGACTGACTGAGTAGCTTAGTAACCCCCCTACAACCTGATTCCAACCCACATTTCTAGCTTTATTTCACTCTATTCTACTTCATATACTTTATATTACAGTCAAACTGGGTGTGAGATTTTTAAAAATCTTATTCTTGTTTTTTACTCCATACTCCCCACCCACTGCCTTTTTTATTTTTAACTTCTGTGGATTTGTGCAGGCCATCTCCCATGTGAGGAATCCATTGCCTCCTCACCCCATTAAAATGTAAGTTCCTTATGAGTAAGGTTTATTTTATTCTTTGTACTTGTATGCCTAGCACTTAGCACTGTGCCTGATTCACAGTGAGTGCTTAATAAATACTTTATGGTGTCACCGATAGATTTATCTGTGCCTACTGAATTACTTCTCTTTCTTCAAGGCTCAGTTCATTTGCTATCTCTTAGAGATACTATATCCATAGCATGGAGCCTCTGCTGGGAATGTAATCTCTGCCTAGTATCAAAACTGCTGGTGTGTTATTAGGTCTGTATTCAAAAGAGATCATACAAGAAAGGGAAAAGCAGCTACATGAACAAAAATATTTATAGCAGCTCTTTTGTGGTGGCAAAAATTGAAAATTGAGGGGATGCCCATCAATTGAGGAATGACTGAACAAGTTGTGTTATATGAATGTGTGAGAGATGACACAGTGAAGTTTCCTCATTTCTTTTAACTCCCTGTTACATTCCTCTCTCTTCTCCATACTTTGTAAACCAGTTCAGTCTCGTGAGTAACTTATGATTTCCCTGAAATGAGGTAATTTGAAAGAAAACCATACTAATCTACTTCTGATTGGATACTTCCAGATTTGGTGAAAGGAAATACATAATGAAGGATTGAAACTGCTTTGCGTCAATTAGTTAACACTAATGAAAGATTGTGAGCTTGCCTCACCAGCCAATGGTGAGGTAGGACAGATGTTAGAAGTAGAGGTGGAGTTAGCATCAGGACAAGAGAAGCCCTTGTGTTTCCACATTTTCCACTACCTGGCAGATGCTGTTTGAGCAACAGGGGCAGTGCCCTTTCTCATGAGAAAGAATAAAGACCTTTTCTGATCTAGACTCAGACTCTGAACTTTTTCATCTCACACAAATGTAAGAAATACAATTGTTCTATAAGAAATGATGAGCAGATGGATTTCAGAAATCTGGAAAGACCTGTAAGAACTGCTGCAAAGTGAAATGAGCAGAACCAGGAAAACATTGTACACAGTAGCAGCAATATTATGTGATGATCAACTATGAATGACTTAGTTCTTCTCAGCAATACAATGATTCAAGTCAATTACAAAGGACTCATGGTGGAAAATGCTATCCTCATCCAGAGAAAAAAACTGATGGACTCTAAATGCAGATTGAACCACACTGTTTTCACTTTATCTTTTTGAGTTTTTTTTCCCCTTCAGTCTGTTTCTTCTTTTACAAATGTGACTAATATGGAAATATGTTTCATATGATTGCACATCTATATCAAATTGCTTACTATTTTAGGAGGAGGGAGAGATGGAGAAAAATGTGCAACTCGAAATCTTATAAAAACGAATGCTAAAAATTGTCTTTACATATAGTTGAAAAAATGCTATTAAAAACCTGACAGAGCACAAGCCCTGGAGTCAGGAGGACCTGAGTTCAAATTCAGCCTCAGACACTTGACATTTATTAGCTGTGTGACTTTGGGCAAGTCACTTAACTCCAATTGCCTTGCCTTCCCTCTACCAAAAAACAACTGCTGGTGGGTAAGGGGCAGAGTCAAAGGACTGAACTGAGCTGAGCTGAGCCCAGACTGAGTTGAATAACACTTACCAGGGCTTACAATGCTCCAGCATCAATGGCAATGGCAACATCAATGTTTGACTGCTAGTACTAAAGTGCCTATCATCCATGAGTGCTTTAAGACTAAATGGTTTGCCCTATGAAACCTAGAGCTTACAAGGAGCAGAGAAGTGTCAGAGGAAGAACTAACTCAACATTCTTTGCCTGGGGTTATTGTCAGACACACCTCAGGGTGCTCAAATTGGAAGCAAAAGTTGTAGACAGGAACCTCCATGGTTTCTACCCCTCTTTTGATGCCTCAGCTGGATTTTTAGGGAGTTTTTCTTTCCTTTGAGGCAATTTTTTTGCATCTCTGCAACTTGCACTTATTACTCCTGATTCTGTCCCCTGGGGTTGAAAAAAACCCAACCCAAGTCTAACCCCTTTTCCACAACAGCCCTGTAAGTACTTAAAGATTGCTATCATGTCTGCCTTTGGTCTTCTATTCTTCATGTAATAGATCCTATATCCCTCATCCTCTTGATTAGATTTATTTAGGCATCCATTTAATCAGAAGTTCCCAAATTCTCTTAAAAAAATTACTCAATGATCCCCCTCTAACTTTAACCCTTTAATGGTTAGAAAACAAAACAAAGCTTTGTGTCATTTAAAACTATATATGATATATTTTTAAATGACATGTCTTAAATTTAATAATTTGTAAATTTGTGGGTTTTCCTGCACAGAAATTTTGATGGTACAGTATTGCATCATGTAACAACTGTATAGTATCATATTGTAAACAGGTCATTACATCCACATATTCCTGCCAATGCATACTGGACTTCCCAACAAGGCACGACATGCTCACATGCCAACACTTTCTTGTTAAGACCTGTCTGGGGACTTGATCACTGATTGGTTATAACTTGCATTTTGTGTGTTTGTTTGGAAAATAATGTAAATAGTATGACTTCAACTCTGTTACACAATAGATGCAACATGTGTGGACAGTTTTTCAAAATTTTCTTCTCTTTTTTCCTTATGCTTCTACTATTCTTATATATAGAATATACTATATTCTACTGTACTATTTTTATTTAATGCCCCCCCAATTGCACCTGAGGCTACTACTGCCCCCCTTGATCATTCCAGGACCCCCCGGGGGTGGTATCATTCATTTTGGGAACCTATGCATTTAGCCATTTCCAAATTCACTTAACTACTCTATCTCTCATATCTCCATTTTGTTCACAAGGATATCATGACTGTAAAATACTAAAAATCTCCCCTCTTCCCCCAACTGGAATATAAACTCCTTGAGAGTAGAGCCAATTCTTTTGCATATCTATCAGTACTGCTAGATCCCAAATAACATAATGCCTCCAAATGCCCAAGTGTGGTTACCACTCAAGCCCCTCATGGACATCTGTATACTCAAATAGTTGCTAACTGAATGATTGACTCACCTATTTTTTCCTCAGTTCCCTATAAGCCAAATGACCATTGGGTCATGGGATTTATAGTTCCAAAGAGCCTTAGAAGGCATCATATCCAATCCTCTTATTTTACTGATGGGAAAAATGAGATACAGAGAAGTTAAGTGACTTGTCTAGAATCACATAGCTGACTTGAACCTAGGTATTCTTGACTCTAGGTCCAGTGCCCTTTCTGTGTACCTCACTGTCTCTCCTAAGAAAGTTATTTGCCAAATGCTGCACAAAGACACCAGAAGTCCTAAGTTCAAACCCTTATTTTCCAGGTGGGGAATGAGGTCCATGAATTTTTATTGACCCACTCAGGATCATACATGTAGTATATGCCAGAGCAGAAATTTGACTTTACATATTCTGACATTAGGTATAATATTTTTTCAGTTGTAAGTGAGGTAGTTGCCTATGTATCAGGAGAACAAATGAGACTATGGATATGAAAACAATTCAGACTTTTGATAACAGACAGTAAACCAAAACTGACCAAGAAAAGAATCAAACTAGATCAGCAACTGTGTTGCATCTTCTATTCCCTAGGCCCAAGATTCCTCATCATGATTAATGTGTGACTTTTAATGTTGCTTTTGTACATTTACTCTGGGTTCTCTCCATGAGCTTACACTGGCAGGCTAAATTCCCAGAAGAGATTTTATTACTTCTCTCAGAGTTCTAGGGGCCACCTTATGAATGACTGTCCTTCTAATACTATCTCATGACCCCCCACCAATATGTGTTCCTTTGACAAACAGTCAGTAGACTCAGTTCTTTAGAAAAGACCTTTACTGAAAAGGAATAGTGGCAATAGCAGTTGTATAGCATTCACCCTCTCCTGGAGGTGCACTCTACTACAAATACACACAAAATCTGTGATGGGGAGAGAGTAGACATGAACTTACAGTACCATGGTAGTGAGGCATAAATGTAGCAAATTGTAGCAGCAAGCACCCCAGCGTCCCCAGGGTGGCTGCCAGGTTCTTAGATCTGCTTTGCTAAAGGAAAGCAACTCAAAATGGGTTAACAAGCTTACTTTAATCAGTCAAACATATATCGTTTACCTAGTTCAGGGGAAAAAGGTCAGCACCCCAAATTTCAGAGTATACAGAGGTTACAAGCATAAGTTACAAGAACATTTCAACAGACAGGCCTCCCAAGCTCTCCAAACATCCATACTAAATCACAGTTTCCAGAGATGGGGGCATCAACATCTGGGTTTTTCAAAGCCGGGGGGCTCTCAACAATGGTTTCCCAGAGTCTCATGTGATCAAATCACACAACACTTCTCAAAGTGAGCCCCAAAACAAAGCCTCAAATCAGGGTTTATATAGCCTTCTCCTGGCTCAGAGAATGTAACAACCTTCTGGACCCCACTGGCCAATCAAAAAGTATCTACTGAAAAACAAGCCTCCAACCCCAGGCTCAAGGTGCACTAGCCTAGGGGCAGGGAAGATCTTAAAAATTTACATTCCCATTACACAAATACATGTGACCAAGACAACTCACAAATCTGGAACTGCATCCTTTCTTTCCCTAGAGGGACTGAACAGTCTTCATAAGGTTTCTGTGGGGCATAGCATCAGTGATGGATGAGTAGCTTTGTTGATCAGCTGGGCTGGCTCCCTGATGTCTCACCTAGACAAGTCTATCTGTTCCTGGGATTCATCAAGCAGGTCACTTAGCTGCTGTACTGGAACCTTACCAAACTTGACTGCTTATGGGATGAGTCAGGGAGGTCACTTGGCTGTTAGCTTGCTGCCAGACTGGGCCAAATAGGTCTCTCACTGCTAATGAACAGGGCTGAACCTTATCACTCTGCCATTGGGGTGCTACAGCTGAGCTGAGTCAAGCAGGTAAATCAGCTGTTGAATTGATGCCAGTCTGAGCAGGTTTCCCAGGTTAGGATGGGCATATCACCCAGCAGTTGAGCTCATCTCAGAGTATAGTATCTCTGCTAGACATTTCAATACATTTGACTACCTGGGCTCAGTCTTTGATGGACAGTTGCAGTCTTTTATCACTTTCAGCCACTGTCTTGGCTGGCTAGGATAATAGTACTTGGTAGCTACACTTTTCCTATGCCCTTTTAGGTTAAGACTGAGAGAAGTCTCTCCTCTTTGACACAGCCAGAACTTCACCACTGTGGATTGTCACCTCTGGGCAGGGGGTGGTCTAGCCTCTCTAGTTCTTTCTGGTTTGGAGCAAGTTTCCTGAGTATAGCCCTCTACTTTGGTTTTATAGCAGGCAGTTCAATTTTACCATTCATAGTTCCCAGACTCTTGTTGGGCTCTTTGGTAGAAGAATAGATATGGTCAAAGGTATGAATTTCATCTGTGCTCTGCTGGAAAGTTAATTTTCTCTTTGAACTGAAAATTCCAGATTGAATTGTAATTCTAGCCTCAGCTTCTTCTACTACTGAAAAAGCTTTCTCTTCACATCTTTAAAAAATTTTTTTCATTCATTCATTTATATATTTATTTTTTTGGGTGAGGCAATTGGGGTGAAGTGACTTGCCCAGGGTCACACAGCTAGTCTCAAGTGTCTGAGGCCAGTCCTTTTACATCTTTTTTTTTTACATAAACCTCTATGAATTTATTGAAGTCCATGGACAACAAGTAGATGAAATATCATATGCTCCCATGGAAGGAGATCCTATTAATGAGGTCCTAGCTCCATCAAAGCATCCATGCATACATAAACCTTGTCATGCTCACAACTCTTCTTTTTTTTTCCTTTTACATCTTAATATATCTTTTGCCTCTTCTGCTTTTTTCTAAGTCCTCAGAAGGGCAGAATATTACATTTGAAATTATATTATTGTAGTCCTTGTGCATACTGTTTCCTAGGTCCCTTCTTTTCTTTTCATCACTTTCATGCTTCTCTGAATTCCTCAAATTTGTAATTTCTTAATGTGCAATAAAATTTCATTTTATAAATAAATGTGCCAAAATTTTCTCAGACAGGTTCCCTATTAGTGCCTGCTTTATATGTAGTTTTTGGTTCCAACAAAAGTGTTGCTTTCAATATGTTGTTTTATGTATAAGATGTCTGTTTCTATCTTTAACTTCCCAGTGGTGGTGATGTGGGATCAAAAAGTACCAATAGTTTAATAACTTTTCACACACAATTCCAAATTATTTCTCAGAATGGTTAGACCAATTCACAATTCATGATGTTGCAGCTTCTTTGTAATTCTTCATTGATTTTAGCGTCTCCATAAGCTGACCAGAATTTTCAGAGGCATCAGTGCCTGTCATGTGAGCCACTAAAGTGATTTTCCTAAAATGTAAATGTAATGTCACACACTGCCCCCCCCACTCAATGAACTCTAGTAGTTCCCTACTGTCTCAAGGAGAGAACACGAAATGATCTTTTTAGTATTCAAAGCTCTTCATAGCCTATCTCCCTCTTACTTTTCCAGTCTTCTTACACCTTAGTCCCTAACATGTACTCTTCAATCTAGTGACAGTGGCCTCCTGGCTCTTCCCTGACAAGACACTTCATCTCTCAGCCCCATGCATTTTCTATGGCTGCCTCTTGTGCCTATAATGCTCTCCTTTCTCCTCTCCCACTACTGGGTTCCCTGGCTTCCTTTAAGTTTCAACTAATACTCTATCTTCTACAAGAAGTCTTCTCTAACCCCTTTTAATTCTGGTGCTTTCCCTCTCTTAATTATTTTCTACTTATCTTGTATATATTTTGGTTTGTATTAATTTGAATGTTGTTTTCCCCATTAGACTGTAAACTTCTTGAGGGCAAGGGTCTTTTGTTTCTTTTTGTATCCCCAGCAATTAACACAGTACCTGGTATATAGTAGGTGCTTAATAAATGTTTACTGAATTGAAATATTGAATTCAATATAAGCTCCCTAGCTTGGTCATAGAATAGTGAAAAGATTAGTCAGTGAAATCAAGTCATTCGTTTTTGGACATTATGACTATTTTACCATTCAATCTAGCACAAGACATGTTGTCTTGTATTATTCACCAGTGTAGATTTCTGCCATCTTGCTCCTCTTCTCTCCTCGGCAATGGAGGTAAGCTAGGTAGCACAGTGAGTAGAATATTGGGCCCAGAGTCAGGAAGACCTGAGTTCCAATTTGACCTCAGACACTATCTGTGTGACCCTAGACAAGGCAATTAACTTCACTTTATCTCAGTTTCCTCAACTCTACAGTGGGAATAATGATAGTAGCTACCTCAAAGTGTTGTTGTGAAGATAAACTGAAATTTGTAAACCTCTTAGCACAGTACTTGACACATAGTAGGTATTTAATAAATGCTTATTTCTTTTCTCTCCCTGGCAAGACTGAAACTCTTTGAGTGAAGGTACCCTATTTTATACTTTTTTGCATGCTCCATGGTGTTGAGCACTGGGCACAATAAACATATTGATTAATTCCCTCATTTCAAAACTTGAATAGAAATTTGTCAGGGAGAAGCACAAGGTAGTTGATCCTCCAAAATCTAATTTCACTTAAAGATATTGTCTTCCTTATCTTGTTTCATCATGGGTTATTTGTCTTGTGGAGTAATTGTTAGATTCCCTTCAGTAAGTCAGTATATGCCCATCATTGAGAAAATTACTGGGCATATGGAAAGCTTTCTTCTGGGAAAAGAGTGCAGTGTCCAAAGTGGGACTCAAGTATAAACCAGAGGCCAGGCTGGGTCAAGAACCAGAGTTGCTGGGGGACACTAAGCTGAGATGGAAGTGGGAAGCCAGGGGAAAAGCAAATCTTCCAAGCCAGATAGGTCTGCATAGAAACCAGGAGATACAGAATTAGAATTATCAATGAAAAAATTTCTTTCCTGAGGCTTTGCCTTTATGGCAGTTATGAACATCCCCCAACACTGCCTTACTTTAATATATAGGCTTGTTGTTATTTACCAGCAAACACACTTCCTAACTTCCCTGCCGCACCCCACCCCCATCCCCCATGCTAGTAAGATACTGGTTCAGGCGATAAGGAGCCCCGTCAGACTGTGGTAGACAGTTAAGAAAGGAAGGAGGGAAGAAAAGAGGGAGGAATAGGGAGGGAAGGAAGGAAGGAAGGAAGGAAGGAAGGAAGGAAGGAAGGAAGGAAGGAAGGAAGGAAAAGAGACAGAAGAAAGGAAACAGGGAGAGAAGGAAGGAGGGAAGGAAGGAAAGGAGGAAGAAAGGAATGAAGGAAGGAAAAAAGAAAAAAGGAAGTGAGGGAGGGGAGGGAGGAAGGAAAGATTATTAAGTGTTTATTAATGTTCCAATCACCGGGGATATAAATACAAGCAAAAAGAAAGAATCTCTGACCTCAAAGAACTTACACTCTAAGGGGAAAGGCAACCCAGAAGAGGGAGCTGAAAAGGTGGAGGGGACAGTGGGAGTAAAGAAATGAAGGTATATGGTGATATTGCTGTGTTTTGAAGTCCAGAAGCCAGGAACAGGGCGAGGAGGGGAAGTAAGGTTGGTTTGGGCTTCCCCACAAAATGCAGATCTCAGGAAGAACCCTCCAATTGGAAAAGGGAGTGGGTCTTAGAGAGATTCCAGGTTGAGAAGGCCACAGAAGTAGCTGGAGATTCAAGGGTGAGGAAGCCCCAGACACTGAAAGAAGGTCCAGGATGCGGTAGAGTATTGTATCCTAATCAATGCAATGAACAAAATAAGACCCATCCTGAGTCTAGTTAAAATGATTTGAATAGATGCTTGGCATTATAGGCACTTCAACACAGGAATTATGGCACCTTAAAAATTATCCAATCCAATGTTACTTTAAAGATGTGAAAACTCAGTCCCAAGAAGATTAACATGTCTTTAACCTCACATTGAGTAAATGGCTAAGAGGAGAAATTATCTGTCTATCGGTTACAGCACAGTGCTCCCAGAAAACATGACACAACCATTTATATGATAGTTTTATGAAAGAAATCAAAGCAAGCTACAAGCTCATGGGTGTGGTTATCGTCATTAGACTATTATAGCCTGAAGCCATGTTTTAGGAGCCCAAACTAAATGAGAATTGCCAGTTACTCTGTGGATTGTCCTGGTGTGTGTAAGCAAGGCTTATCTCTCCAAACTCACATAACCAGCTGGGTTTCTGGGATAACCACAAACTCGCAAAATGTAATCTGGCCTGTGTGGTTTAGTTTACTGCTCACCTCTCATGATGGAATACATCCTGAGGTAGTAGAAGGAGTACTGGGTCTAAAATCATGAGACTCAAGTTCAAGTTCCAGTGTACTTGTAGTCAAATCATCACTCAAAGGGGTGATTATTAAGGCAGTTCTGAGTTTTGGTCATATGTATGTGTAAAAGTTATTTCCTAAATCATAAGTCCAAAGATTTCACTCCCATACTCAAACAATTCCATTGGGTCCCTAATACCTCCAGATAAAATAAAAAAAATCTTCCATTTAACCCTTCATAACACATCCCACCCTGTCTCCCTTTCCAATCTTCTTATACATTATATGCACTCCCCACCTCCTACTCTTCTATCCAGTAACATTGGTCTCCAAGCTATTCCTTGAACAAGACACTCCATCTCCCATATTTAGGCATTTTCATTGTCTGTCCCCCATACATGGAATACTCTCCCTCCTGTTTCCACTTCCTGAATTTCTTAGTTTTCTTCAAGTTCCACTTAAAATATTATCTTCATAGGGTGGCTAGGTGGTGCAGTGAGTAAAGTGCTGGCCCCAGAGTCAGGAGGACCTAGGTTTGGTTCCAGCCTCAGACACAAACACCCAGACACCCACACACAAAAAACTAGCCATGTAACCTTGAGCAAGTTACTTAACCCCAATTGCCCTCCAAAAGACAAAAAAAAAATCATCTTCATTATGTTCAAAAATGGCAGAGATACCTCCGAACTCTCTCAACGTTCCCCTTCAAACAACTTTAAAATAACATTACAAATAAGAGTCTCAGAGCCAACAAAAATTCAGAGGGAGATATTTTTCCAGCCTAAAACAATTTAAAAGGTCCACAGGAGAGGTCTGTAACACTATGGTGGAAACAGGTCCAGAGCACAGTGAGAAGAACCAAAGGATCATTGTGAATAGTAACAGCAAGGTTGTAATGATGGTTAACTATGAAAGACTTGGCCACTCTGATCAATACAGTGATTCAAGACAATTCCAAAGGTCTCAAAGAAAAATGCTATCCACTTCCAGATAAAGATGCAAAGAACTCTGAGTGCAAACTACAGTAAAATTCTCTCGATCACTCTAATGTCCCTCCCTTCCTTCCTTATTAGCAAGCACCCTGATACACCCAGGATAGCCTGCTAACACAGGTTCTTTTAATCTGCTTTATACAGGAAAGACAGCCTTAAAAGGGTTAACAATCATACTTCAATTACAGAGAAAGAAGTGAGTATAGAAAGTACAAGCAGAGAAATTAGCACAAAGACCAACAGACAGGGCTCCAACTGTCCAAGTAAAGCATATTGCTATACACTTTACATACATCACTGGATAGAGAGAACACAGACATCTAAGCAGTTGGGGGGTTCTGAACATACGATTACTCAGAGTCTTGACCAGGAAATCAAAAGATCCTTCTCATGAACAAACCCCCAAAGCAAAATGTCAACCTTCTGGAATATATAACAGACTTGACCCCTGATTGGCTCATATCTAGAAGGCACGAAACCTACCTGACTCAGCACAGCTGTGAATTATCAGGGTTTGAAGGAGATTAATCCTTCAGATGTTTACAATTTAGCCTGACCCTGGGAAACTGAACTCCAAAAAGAAAACAACAAAAATCCCACCTTGCTTTTGCTTACACCTTCCTTTTTCAATATGGCTAATATAAAAAAATATTTTGGATGATTTCACATGTATAATTGATATCGCATAGTTTACCTTCTCAGTGGATGAGTGAGGTGTGGGAGGGAGAGAATCTGGAACTCAAAATTCATTCATTTATTTATTTGAAAATAACTTTTAATGGAGGTTAAAATAAATGATGTGTATTTTTGAGATGACTTAGGTATAAAGCATATGAATATATTTGTATTCTTATTAGTTCCATTTTTCTTTTTTTGTTACTTAATCAATTTGTTTTCAGTTTTCAACATTCACTTCCACAAAATTTTGAGTTCCAAATTTTCTTCCCATCTCTCCCTTTCCCTTACCCTGAGATGGTGTGCATTCTGATGGGAACTCAAAATTTAAAAAGAAAAGAATATTACAAGATAAATAAATGATGAAAATAATTCTTTTTCAATAGCCCTTTGGGATGAAATTGTGATGCAATCTAAAGACTGAAGACGAATATAAAAATAAAAGAAGTGACTTGTTCAGTCATGTCCAACTCTTTGTGACCCCATTGGGGGTTTTCTGGGCAAAGATACTGGAATAGTTTGCCATTTCCTTCTCCAACTCATTTTACAAATGAAGCAAAGGCAGATAGGGTTAAGTGACTTGCCCAGAATCACACTGTCTGAGGCTGTATGAGGCCAGGTTTGAACTCAGACACATGTCCTTTTGATTCCAGACTCAGAGTTCTATTCACTGTGCCAAACAGAATCTGTCCCTGACCTCAAGGAACTCACATCCTACTTGGAACATGATGTGTCTGCACATAAGTTAAAACAAAATAAATTGAGGAAGGAGAGGGCACTAAACACTATGGGAATGCAGGAAAGTTTCTTATATAAGGCCACAGCTGAACTAGATTTAAAAGAAGCTAAGGAGTTTAACAGGCAGAGGAGGGGAGGGAATCAATTTTTCACGGAAGTTCTGAGATGTTATCTGGTGAATTTGGCTGAAACGTTGAGTGTTTGAAAAGAACTAATATGAAATGAAGATAAAAGATAAACAAGAGCATGAAGGGCTCTAAATATTGGGTTAAGAAATTTGTATTTTATGCTACTGAAAATTGGGAGCCACGGAGGTTTAGTGGCCGAGAGCATGAGTAATCCTGGAGAGAACAGGATGGATAAATAAGGCTAGAAGCCAGGTTGTAAATGAGAGACAAAGAAGTGGTACAGCACATGTTTGCCTTAAAATGATCTCTCACCTTTTCTACTTCATCTACTTCACTAGGATATTTGGTGAACATTTGGGGTTATTACAAATATATATCTCAAAAGCACCATCAGTCATTGTCCTCAGATTTTATTTATTTAACAACAGCCTGGTGCGGACTTTCTTGTTTATGTTGCAGAACTATGCTGCCCATCTCAATATTTCAATATTGGGGAGTTTTTAGGTGGAATGTTGTAGTATCATTGTCTCTTTGGAGTTCACAATGGGAATCTTCTCTTGACTAGTCAAGCTTGACATTATAATGGCCTAATAATGATAAAAATTACAGCTAACATTTATATAGCATGATGTGCCAGCCCTTTACAAGTATTATCTCATTTGATCCTCACAACAACCCTAAGAGATAGGTGTATCCCCATTTTACAGATGAGGAAACTGAAGCAAACAGAGGTTAAAGGACTTGTCCAAAGTCAAGTAGGTAGTAACTCTCTGATCCTGGATTTGAACACAAGTTCTCCTGACTACAGGCTGGATGCTCTATTCACTGTACCACCTAGCTGTCCCTAAGACTAGCTGCCTATGATAAGAATCTGTCTGGTGAGATTATATTACTACATGTCAAATAATTTAAAAAACAGTCTCAATTTAAATTATGTCTAGAACACTCAGGCAAGACCTCTTGCCAACTGAATAAAGAGAACACAATTAATGCATGTTTCATGATAGTAAATCCCAACCTTTGGTTAGTAACTAGACTATTGACTTGTACATTCAAAAGTATTCCACCTTATATTTCAGCCCCCAAAACAGGTTCCTGATTGTCCTCTATTTTGATATATAGCTCTCATTCTAATAACTCTGAGCCTGAGACTCTATCCTGATCTAATGGGCCCTCTCAGGGACTGACTAGAACCTTGCCTCCAGATCATAGCCCTAGTGACTGGATTTCCTCTGCTTCCTGCCATGCTTAACCTCTCAAGTGTCCTTCTTTGCTCCCTCTGACCAAGTCCTTTACTTGATATTCTGTTCAACACTCCATTGCCTTCAGGCATCCTACCTTTCTCCCAAATATTCTCCATTACACTGGGATCCTACTCCTAAAAAACCTGGTCTATACTGATGGTTTTCTTGCTAGACTTCACTGACAGCTAGCAAAATTTTCTAAGAGATGTTATAGATGATATATTACATATACACACATATATGTGTGTATGTATATATGTTTCTATCTATCTGTCTATCTATCTATCATCTATCTATCTATCTACCTATACTGATATAGATATAAAACCATGCTAATACCTTACAATGACAGAGCACCTTGCAATTTATAAGGTACCTTCACAGACATTCATTCATATGCACACATTATCATAACATTGTAAGGTAGGCACGATTATGAACATGCTGTAGATGAGAAAACTGAGGTTCAGTGAGGTTAAATGACTTTCCCAAGGTCATACAATTAGTAATGATACTTGTGCTACCTATATTACAAAAATATTGCAGATAAAGCATTTTAAAGATCCCTATGCTACCTAAAAGAAGACCTCTTAATTTAGGATCCATGAACTTATTTTAAAAAGCATTTCAATAACCATGTTTCAAAATGATTAGTTTTCTTTGTAATGTGACATATTTTATTTTATTCATTTTTAAACATTATTATGAGAAGTACTCACCAGTTTACTATAGTTTCTATCTATATAGAATATTCTACTATAGAGATTCATGACGCACAAAAAGCTTAAGAAGACCTGACTTAATGTGAGAGGATGATGGTGGTGGTGGTTATAATTAAGTGATGGACCCTGAACTTGATTGTAGGGAAGATTTTCACTGGATTCATTTTGGATGATTGGCAGTATGTCAAAGCTGGCCTCACTGTAGGAAGGCCCCTGGATTGTCCATTGAAAGAGAGAGGAGATAGGGGGAAAAGTGTAGCCAGCAAATTCCATGGCAGCCTCAGGAATAACCTCCATGGACACCCATTATGACTGATTGTTTATTGGCCAGGTCCATGGGAATGTGCAAAAGTGGCTTTATAAGCCAAGTGGTCTTTGGGGAATTCCAAGAAGAGTGAGAGATGGAAAACATTACCTAATCCCAAAGGAAGGAGATAGGGTAGAGAAAGATAATCATTTACTATCAAAGGGTCATGTGTACCTTGTACACACAGGCACATACACACAAACACATACACAACAATAAGAGAGTAAGAAGGAAAGGCACATTTCCTGCCTTCAAAAGATATTTGAATGTTCCAAAGAAAGGCTAATCTGAGGATAGAAATTCCCCTGATTTTTACCACTGCTAATGATCAAGGCAGAATTGCTTCTGTAGACTGGCCTCATGAAAGCCTCAAGCCAAAATTTTCCTTTGACAGAGACCCCAAGAGATGGATTATAGGAGAGCAGGGTTAGCTTCCCTTGAGTCATTCTCAAAGATTATGAACTTTCCAAATGATCTCTTCATATTGTCAGCCTCTACTTTCTCTTGAATTTCCACCTCTGACATCTACTAGCTGAGTGACCCTGGGCAAGTCACCTAGCCTTTCAATACCATAGGCAGCTCTCTACAACTATAAAAGGGAGGTGCTGATCTTCATTGGTAGAGTTTCCTCATCTAATACAATCTTAGGACCATTCCCTTTCCCTTTCCCTACATTATTCTCTGTGTAGAAGCTACAAGGATAGAATTTGAGATCAATATAAGAAAACTTTGTAATGGGTAGAACTTCTGTAGGTGGCTATCCTTGGAGGTGACATGATATCCATCACTGGGGGGCTTCAAATGTAGGCTGCATGACAACTTCTCAGGGACATTGTAGATGTGATTTCATTTACATCCAGGTCATCCTATATGAGGCCCCATCCAACTGATATTCCATGATATCACCTTCAGCACAAATAATGGTGGAGTAACTTGGTGGCAGAGTAATTTAAGGGAAAGAGAAATACCCTAGAAGGCATAGCACTTGGGTTCTTGATCTTCCTACACCTTGCTATTGTAAGTATGAATAAGGAAGAAGTTTTATTGAATTCTTCCCTGATTTGATTAAAATTGACAACAATAATGAACAACTGACATTTACGTATCACTTTAAATTTGTAAAGTGCTTTACAAATGTTTGATCCTCACGACAACCTTGGGAGGATGGTGGTATTAGCTCCAATTTACAGAATATAATGAGGCAGACAGAAGTGAAGTGACTTGTCAAGAGTCATATGGTTAATAAGTTTTTCAGACCAAATTTGCATGCAGGTCTTCCTGACTTCAGATCTAGCTGTGCTATTGTACCATACTGTATTGTATTTCACCATATTGTATCATATCATTTTGTATTTTAGGTATATTATAGACCTGAGCTGCAACCTGGGATTCAGGCCTATAAAGGGAGAAAACAGATCTGAAAGGGAACTAAATGGAATTAGATCTGAACATGGACAAAGTAGATGTGTCCCTGGGGAAGAAGAATCTGTTTATCCATGTAGCTTTCCCTTGGATATCCCTCAGCCTCAAAGATGGCAGCCATGCCTCTCTCTTTTCTCTGACAAGGGAAACATTTGGCCCTAGGATCAGGGGGAACCACACAGATCAAGAGATAGGGGCATCTGTGAAGAACAGTGGACCCAGGGATCTCCTGGACTTAGCCTTCTAGATGACTGGTGAGAGCTCTGGATGAAGTCCCCAGGCAGTAAGAGAGGCGGCCATATAGCTATGGAGATGAAGAACAAGAAGGAAGCCATGATGTTGAGGAGCAAACCTGCTTCTTGCCCTCCACTTATTGTGAATTAATTGGATTGTAAAGGTCCAATAGGAAGTCTGTTACAATCCCAAATGTAAAATTTCCTTTTGGGGGAGATCTAAACCCTTAGAGTAGAACTTTAATTCTATAGGACTTTCTAAATACTAAAGGATATTGAGAACCATAAGCTGATGGCTCCATTCTAGGGCCATTTCACTGACTGAGATAACCTAGGAAAGGTGACATCCTGGAGCAAAAGGAAAAACAAAACAAAACAGTGGGCAGGGCAGGGCAGGAGTACATAGGAAGGAACAAAGTTTCACTCGGATACAATTGTTTTCCCCATCTTTGATGTCACAGGCAGGGAGAAATCAATTTGTAATGTTGCAGTGGAAATTTCTACAGTGAAAGTTTTCAGGTTTGGCAGATTCCAGAAAATGGAGTATTGTTATTCAAAAAAAAGAGTGAAAAGTCTAGAACTAAGAGATCTTGTCAGGTTTTCCCAGACCACCACAGTTATCTTAGTTAGACTTAGGTAAAGGCACTCATCTTTCCCTTCCTAACTTTCTAATAATGGAGAGGTATGATGGAAAGTACCCTTGACTTGCACAAAGTTACATAGGTTTTAATCATGACTCTGTTATTTACAAACTATGTGACCTTGGACAACTCACTAGTATTTCCCTAGATTTCAGGTTCCTGATATAGAAAATGGGAAAACCTGCCTACTCTATTCAGAGATTTATTGTGAGGATCAAATGAGGTCATAAATGAGAACATACTTTGAAAAGTATTCCTTTTAAGGCACTATGCAAATATTGTTATTATCATGTAATTGATGCTTTCCTTTTTTTCTTTAAAGTGTCTGGCCCTTCTTTGGAAAATGAACCTTTCTGAAAAGGGAAAAGTAAAGGGCAGCTATGAAAGTTGATTTAGAATTCAGAATCAGGATTTCCCATCTTTTATTCTTCACAAGCTGAATTCAATCTAGGTGTCGTGAAGTAGCATAATAATGTGGAAAGATCATTGGATTTGGAGTCAGCCTGGATTTTTATCCTTACTCTGCTACTTAGTACTTCTATAACCTTAGACAAGTCATCTGCCTTTCTCTCACCTCTCCTCCTCCACACTAGCCATCAGTCCAGGTCCAGAGATATTTCTAAGTATCTCCTCTTTTTGCTTCCCCAACATACAACCACTTCTAGGCCAGAATACCTATTCATAACTGGAGGGAGCCCCAGGGTAAAGCTGATGCCTAAAGATTGGAGAACAGGATTCCTCTGGACTCTACTGACCCAAGTCTTGACCATAAAGAAGGACCAGGGACTTGCCATTCACTCTTCTTCTGATATCCACCTATAGGCTGGTGTCCTTCTATACTCCCAACCTCTGGTTTAGGGCTGAATAATCACATCACTATTATTATTGTGATTGTGAAGGGTATGACAATTTACTGCCCTAGTGATTCTGAGTAACAGACTGCCCGGGGTGAAACTCCATATCCTAACCCACAATCCCCACTCTCTCATGCCCATCAGTGACAGCTGCCTCCCTCCAAAGTCCGTATAAGCAGTTGTAAATTCCCTTGTGTCAGTGTGTCTTTGGACCCCCTGTTCTGTTGTTAACAAACTTTCCTTCATGTTAGACCAGTACTATCCTCTTGGAAATTACTTTGGATATATTTTGTATTCAATTCTCTGTGCACACACGGTTTTCCTTTGTAGAATATAATCTATATGAGAGTAGGTTTTGCTTTTATTTTTGTCTTTGCATTCCCAGGACCTTGTAAAAGGCTGGCACATATTGTTGTTATTCAGTCATTTCGGTCAGTCTGACTCTTGGTGACCCTATTTGGGGTTTTCTTGGCAAAGATACTGGAATGGTTTGAGATTTTCTTCCCTAGTTAATTTTGTAGATGAGGAATTGAGGCAAACAGGGTTAAGTGACTTGCCCAGGGTCACATAGCTAGTTAGTGTCTGAGGCCAGATTTGAACTCAGGAAGATGAGTTCCTGACTTTAGGCCCAGTACTCTATCCACTATGTCACCTGGATACCCTGGAACATAGTAAATGCTTAAAAATGTTTATTGAACTGAATTTAATAAATCAAATAGTTTCTCTCTCAATTTTTCTTTTCTAATCTATAAGGTATGGAGGTTAGGCTAGGTAATGTCAGGTCCCTTCCAGTTAAGAAAGTAAATTATATATATATATATATATATATATATATATATATGTATATATATATATATATATATATATAAACACACTTACAAAGTAGAGTAGGGAACTGGAAACAATGGTCCAGATAATTCAGGCCCCAAACTCAGCTCTCTTTGAAAAAGCCAAGCAACTGACAAAAGGAAAAAATTCTTTTGCCTGAATTATCCAGAATAATGTCTCCGCTTTTCATCCCTTTGGAATGTGAAGACATAGTCCTGAGTTTAGCATTTATAAAAATGCTAGGAGATCATTCAATGGCAGTGGCTTAATGACAAAAAAGAGATATTTATTGTTATTGTCGATGTTAATCCTTTAATTTAGCTCACCCTTATCCTTCCCCTTCCTCCCCTCTTTCTCTGTTAAAACTAATTCACTGGCCTGGTTTTTCCAAACTCTCTCAGTTCAAATTTTAATTAAAGTCAGGCACAAGCCTTGAATCACTAATGAGTGCCTCTCTGAGATTATTCCATTAGAAATCAGTGTTGACACACTCTCTGCGGTGTTGTTCATTAACACATTATTTTTTAATACAGTCAGTCCTGTTCAGAGCCTCTTCTCTTTAAGGTGATATGTAGATATATAACTTCCTCTCCAATACACTCTGGAGAGGTAGGTAGCAAGCCAATTAATGGTATGAGAACTAAACCCATTAAAAACAAAATAAAACAACAACAACAATGACAACAACAAAATAAAACAAAAACCACAGTCAATTGAGACCAGTCTAACACTCCACACACTCACACTAACATCTCATGCATTTGGCATCTCAGGGAGTGAGGTGGACACTGTAGATGAGGTTTCCAGATCACTGAAGTTCTTTCATTCATCATTTTGAATGGGAATCTTAAAAAGAAATAAAAAGCCTCCTCTACCTATCTTTGCTTGATGACTAAAAATGTACTGGGCTATGAATGAGTCTTTCTTCCTTCCCCACTATCCTTTCCCCCCCTTCCTAAGAAGCAGCGTGGTACAATGAAAAGACCACTGCAAATGTAGTTAGAGATCCTAGGTTCAAATCTCAACTTTGCCACTTAATAGCAATGTGACCTTGGGCAGACCACGTAACCTCTCCTAGACTCAGTTTCCTCATCTGTAAAATGAGGGGATTGGACTAAATGACCTCTAAAGTCTACATCTACTTCTAAGTTCTCAGTTATTTTAATAATAAGGGAGAATGCTTGAAGTCAGTATGATCCAGAGCCAGAAGCAGTAATTTCTACTCCTAGAATAGATTACATTTCCACATACTCGTTTCTGATTTTGAAATCATTTTTCTTTGAAGGCCCAATTTGAATACCACCTCCTCTGTGAAGATGACTCATATCCACAAATGAAAATTATCCCTTTTCAGATTTCTCCTTTTACTTTTCTCTAACTTTTCTTTTGCAATTGTTTTAGGATCACAGAATCCCAAAGGTGGACTGATCCTCAAAAATCATCTAGACTAACCCATAACTGAACAGAAATTACCAAATTCTGACTAGTGGTCAACACATCTCTGGTAAGCAAGAACCAACTATCTTCTGAGGCAATCCATTTGTCTTTTGATATATTTAATTTCTTGGATGTTTTTCCTTACATTAATTTTTGAAAAATGCCTTTCTGCAATTTTCTCCTATCGTTCCTACATCTTCCCATGGGAGCCAAATCGACCCTCTTGACAAGAAAGGTTCAACATCATTTGTACAGTTCATCTAAGTCCCTTCTAAGATTTTATTTCTTTTTCAAAAAAAATTATTTTTATTTTTTTAAGACTTTTCTTCTTTAGGATAAATAGACCTTGTTCATTCAGCCTATTTTTATCATCTTCAGTCCTCTCAATATATTGGTTATTCTGTTGTGAAGATGTTTTAATTTTTTTTCAAATTAACTTCTGATTTACATCATTCATTTCTGCCAGATTTTGAGTTACAAATTTTCTACCTATTTTTTCCCTACCTACCGCCCCAAAATAGCAGTCCCACAGGATATCCCCTCCTCTAATCTGCTCTGTCCCTTATTTTCTCCAATACCCCTTTCGACTTTTCCAGTGGATCTCTATGGCCCAGTGCCTGTATGTCTTATCTCTCTTATATAATTATTATTTTATATTATTATTATAAATTTATATATATAAATATATAAAAATTCTATATATAAATATAAATTATTATATAATTTCTCTTATATAATACATGTAAAATAGCATTAATAATAGTATATATATTTGAATATTTGATTTTAAAACTTTGAATTCCAGATTCATTCCCTTCCTCCCTTGTCACCCACCCTTACTGGGAAGATAAGTAGTTCAGTATAGGATGTACATGTGTGGCTAATGCAAAACAATAACATAGTAGATATATTGTAAAAGACTGACTATATTTCCCTCCCTCCTATCTCACCTCCAACTTGTTCTATTCTCTACTTTGATCCCATCCCTTTTCAAAAGTGAGTGCTTCTAACTTCCCTCCCCCCCAGCCTGCCCTCCGTTCCATCATCCCCCCTCTCATCCCCTTCCTCCCTACTCTCCTGGAGGGTGAGATACCCTATTTAGTGTGTATTTCATTCCCTCCCCAAGCCAAATTTAATGGGAATAAGGTTGACTCATTCCCTTTTGCCTTCCTATTCTTCCCCTCCATTGTAACTATTTTCCCTTGCCTTTTCTGTATGAGATAGTTTACCCCATTCTGTCTCTCCCCATCTCCTCTCATTATATTCCTCTCTCACCTCTTAATTTCACTTTTTAAGTATCATCCCTTACTGTTAAATTGGTCCTGTGCCCTCTATCTATATATACCTGTAAACATACACATCCACATATGTATTCATATGCCCATATACCCTCATATATAGACATATATATATATATATATATATTTCTATTCCCTTCAACTACTGAGAAAAGTTTCATAAGTTAAAATTATTGTTTTTCCATGTAGGAATGTTAATAGTTCAACTTTGATAAGTTCCTTATGATTTCTTTTCCCTGTGTACCTTCTCATGCTTCTCTTGCTTCTTGTATCTGAATGTCAAATTTTCTGTTCAACTCTGTTTTTTTCAGCAAGAATGCTTGAAAGTCCTCTATTCCACTGAATGACCATATTTTCCCTGAAACATGATACTCAGTTTTGCTGGGTAGGTGATTCTTGGTTTTAATCCCAGCTCCTTTGCCCTCCAGAATATCATATTCTAAGCCCTTCGATCCCTCAGTGTAGAAGCTGCCAGATCCTGGATTATCCTGATTGTGTTTCCACAATATTCAAATTGTTTCTTCCTGGCTGCTTGTCATATTCTCTCCTTAATCTGGGAATTCTGGAACCTGGCTATAATATTCCTAGGAGTTTTCTTTTTGGGATCTTTTTCAGGAGGTGATCAGTAGATTTTTTCAACCTCTATTTTGCCCTCTGTTTCTAAAACATCAGGGCAGTTTTCTTTGAGAACTTCCTGGAGGATGATTTCTAGATTCTTACTTTGATCATGGCTTTCAGGTAGTCCAATAATTTTAAAATTATCTCTCCTGGATCTATTTTCTAGGTCAGTGGTTTTTCCCATGAGATATTTCACATTTCCTTCTATTCTTTCATTTGTTTGGATCTGTTTAACAACATCTTGATTTCTCATAAAGTCATTAGCTTCCATTTGCTCCAGTCTAATTCTGAAGCAATGATTCTCCTCATTGAGCTTTTGAGATTCTTTTTCCATCTGGCAAATTCGGCTTTTTAAGGCATTCTTCTCCTCATTGAGTTTTTGAGCCTCTTTTGCCATTGGAGTCAGTCTGTTTTTTAAAGTGTTATTTTCCTCAGTCAGGCTGTTGACTCTCATTTCATAATTTTCTTGCATTGTTCTCATTTCTCTTCCCAATTTTTCCTCCATTTCTCTTATCTGCTTCTTAAGGTCCTCTATGGCCTGTAACCAGCTTGTATTTTCCTTTGAAGCTTTTGGTGCAGGAGTTCTGACTTCACTGTCTTCTTCCTGTTCCATGCTTTGCTCCTTTTTATTCCCAAAATAGGAGTTAATGTTGGAATCTTCTGTCTGCTTTGTTTTCTTTGCCTGGTCATGTCGCCCCTCAGTCACTTGACCCCTGGGCTTTTTGCCACAATAGGACTCTGCCACCAGACAGGGGAGTTTTCGTCCCAAATGCTGGGGTTTTCTCAGTTCCCAGAGGTATTAAATGGGTGCCCTTTCTGAAGCCTCCACACACCCTGGCAAGCTGGACATACACCCCAGGACCTCCACCCTGGACTGCAATCCATATCCAAGCAGGTTAAAGCAAGAGCGATTACCCCTCAGACTGGTGCCTGGTCCCCCTACACTCTGCAGGCCAGAAGCTGAAGCTTCCATGTGGCACTGGCTGTGCCAGCACTCAGCGGTTTCTTGTCCCCGGTGGCAAAAGCCATGCCCTCCCACTTACTGGTCCCAAAATCCAGACTGTATTGACCTCTCACTTGATAATTCTGGAAATGGCCACAGCTGCTGCTGATCTGGGGTCCCTTGGCCTGTGGCTGGTCAGTCCTGCCCTGGGGCTAAAGCCTTGGTGTGGGGCTGGGCTCCTAGAGCGCTGCGCTGGCTGATTTCTGCAGGCCTGCCGGGCTGTCCTCAGCAGGAGGTTAGCTTCTCTGTGTCATTTTGTGGGTTCTGCTGCTCCAAAGTTTGTTTAGAGTCCCCTTTTTACATGGATTGGGGAAGGTGGAAGCCAGAGCCTCAGGGAGGTCCTGCTTCTACTCTGCCATCTTGGCTCTGCCCCTCCACTTAAGCCAATCTTAAAAGAAAAAGGGGATTCTAAGTGCCAAAGGTAAAGGGGTGTATGTAAATCACAGAAACAGAAAATGTGGCATTATGTAGGAGAAGGAGACTAGCATTTATTAACTCTCTATAGTGTGGTAAGGACTTTACAAATAGGAAGGCAGGTGACATTATTATCCCTATTTTACAGTTGAGAAAACTGTGACACAGAGGTTATGTGACTTGTTCAAACAGCTCTTGAGTGTCTGTGTTCATATTTGAACTCAGATTTTCTTGACTTCAGTTCTAGTACTCTGTCCAACTCTAGGGGGAAATGAATGTGATGAATGTGCAAGAAGATTGTGGAGACTTTAAATGCTGAATGTCAGAGTTTATGTTTCATGCTACTGACATCAGGGAAATTCTTGTGCAGAAAGGAGCCATGGTTAGACCTGTTTTTGGCTATTCATTCATTTCTGACTCTGTGACTCAATTTGGAGTTTTCTTAGAAAAGATACTGGGTTTGTCATTTCCTTCTCCAACTCATTTTACATATGAGGAAACTGAGGCAAATAGGTTCAAGTGACTTGCCCAGGGTCACACAGCTAGTAAGGCCAGATTTGAACATAGAAGACCTAAGTCCAGGGCTAGCACTCTATCCATTAAGCCACCTAGCTGCCCTAGACCTATCCTTAGAAATATCCCTTAGGGATCTGTGTGGGTGAATGAAAAAATTGACAAGGAGGTGGCTTAGTGGATAGAGCACTAGACTTCAAGTTAGAAAGATTTGGATCCAAATCCAAGTCAAACACTCACTAACTGAGTGACTCTGGACAAGTCACTTTAACTCTGTCTGCTTCCATTTCTTTGTCTGTAAAATGGAGATAATAATAGCTCCTACCTTCTGGGCTGTGGTTCAGATGAAATGTTAGAATATTTGTAAAGCACTCAGCACAGTGCCTAACTTATACTAAGTACTATATAAATGTTACCTATCATTATATAAAGTGCTTTGCAAATCTATAAGTGCTATAGTTATTATTCTTTCATTTTTTTGCTTTTTTTTTGGAGAGCATGGCAATTGGGGTTAAGTGACTTGCCCACAAGGCTAGTAAGTGTTAAGTGGCTGAGGCTGGATTTGAATTCAGGTCCTCCTGACTCCAAGACTGGTGTTCTATTCACTATGCCATCTAGCCACCCCATATTATTATTATTTCTAACCATACTCAACAAGAACATGTGTCTTTTATCCATAATCATTTCTGGCTCCAAAATTCCTGAACACATTGGAGCACAGTTTTTGCTTCTGATGGGAGCTAGCAATTTTCTACAAAGTGGAGGAATGTTCATTTGGGTAGCTGACCGAGATGATACTTGGTCACCAGGTGCTGGTCCTGAAGTCAGGAAGACTCATCTTCACAAGTTCAAATCTGGCCTCAGACACTTGCTAGATGTTCTGACTTTGGAAAAGTCACTTCATCCTGTTGGCCTCAATTTCCTCATCTGTAAAGTGCTGAGGAAGGAAATGGCAAACCACTCTAGTATCTCTGCCAAGAAAACCCAGAACAGGGTCACAAAGAGTCAGACATTCCTTAAATGAGTGAACAACAATAAGGAAAACAAACAGGAAAAATGGTCACCCACCTCTGCTGCACAGAAACATTTCCCTCTTCTATCAGCACCCTGGGGACAAAGCCCTACCTTTCCTGGGTTCTGTAAGTTTCAATAATGTGAATTTGCCAACTTAGTAGAATCTCTGTATTGCATCTCTAAGATGGGTGACATATTTCTTTGTGTGGCAGCCTTATAAACCTTCTATAACAGATTGTAAAGCAGCCTGTGTGGAACTGAGTAACACAAAGAAATGGGACTCTCCTCTCAGAGGCACTGAACAGTTTATTTGTCACTAGATATTAGCAAAAAGTCTGCATTTATGAGTGAGACAAACACTAGCACAGCAATGCCAATATCAGATAATGTAAGTGAGACTGGCTCCATAGAGATCAAAGGTTTCCAAAATCAGTAAATTGAAGAAAAAAAAATCACTAAGGGTATAAACACAGGCTTGGCCTGAGTGGAAATTTGTGAGATAGGAAAAGTATGGTTTTGTTGTTTCTCCCACCCAAGTCCCCCTGAGGGACCAGAGACCCCAACTTTGGCATCCCACTTAGGCCTTCTTCTCCAGATAGGATCCTGTGCTCTGAGCTTCTCCAGCTTCCCTTTCCCCTTCAAAATAAAGAATCACAAAATCCTAGAGTCATATGGAAAGCATATTAGTGTAATAGAAAGAAACTCTGCAACTCTTGCCCCATAATTAACAAACCATCTGTCATCTTGTACCACTTCCTCTTTTGCTCCTTCTAGCACAGAGACCTGGCTCCATTCAGATAACTCTGCACCCTTGGCCACCCTTTCCAGTAATCAGGGCACTTTCACTCATACTTGACCCATGCCCCTGGTTGTAGGAAGTTGAAATACCCCTTGTTCCTTGTTACCATTTTCAGACCTTCTCTCTAGTGTAATACAACTGTAATACACTGTAATACAATGACCTCTCTTTTGAAGGTCATACAATCCAAATTGATCACCTGATCCATATTCTTATAATTGTCATCTACCAAACTCTAGGATCTTCTCTTTAGTTCAGGGCCTGGCTCACTGTGCTCTCCACCCAAATTCCTGTCCTTTCAACATACATATTGAAATACATGTTGTTTCTTCACTTACCCTAAGTACCCAGTTCCCCAATCTACCCAATTCTCATGATCTTTTCCTCACTCCACCTCTGTTATATACAGGGAAGGTCATACCATTGATCTTTCTATCACTTTCAAGTGTTCCATTTCCACATTCAAAAATTAAAAATATATATTATCCAATCACAATCTTTTATCTGTCCACTGTTTTATATGCCTTACTTCTCCTAAACTTACTCTTTTTTTTTGGAAGGGGGAAGGCAAGGCAATTGGGGTTAAGTGATCACACAACTAGTAAATGTATCAAGCGTCTAAGGCCAAATTTGAACTCAGACCCTCCTTACTCTAGGGTTGGGGCTCTATTCACTGTGCCACCCTGTTCCACCTAGCTGTCCCTTAAACTTACTCAATCCTCATCATGATGTCCTGTTCTTCTATTCCTAAATACTATCCTAGTCCATTACCCCTACTCTGGTTATACTCTCCTCCCTCCTTAATCTCAACCCTGTAACAAGTAAGCTCACCTCTATACTCTCTTCTTGAATCTCTTGTTTCCTCATCCTATCACTGATCACATCTTATCAACCCCAACTTATTCACCATTCACCTCCTTTATTCCAACTCATGTGCCAGTGAACATAAATGGAAAAAATAAAGAAATTGTGTAGACTGGGTACATTTTAAGTGTATTCTATGCAATCTCAACTATGCCATCTCATTACAGTAAGGAAATATGATTACTTTGATCTACTTGACCCCATTCACCATAGCAACTGTACTAAACCTCTAGTTTTCTAAATCTTCTCATTATGACCCTCTTCTCACACTTTTGCTTCATACTTTACCCCCCCCCAAATAAAAGATTGAGGTTATTTACTTCTACATCTTCTCCATTATTCTTGACAAGTGTTCATCTGGCCTATACTTGACAGACCATCCATCTCGGAATCTCTAGATTTTACTACCCTGCCTCAGCTGCTTAACTCTTCTTCATGGGTGAGTTCTCCCTAGAACCTCCAAATTGGGGAAGAGCCAGTTGAACCCAGCCATTTCACATCCTCTTTACTTAGCCACTATTCCCAGGACTTAGTACAATGCTTGGCACATAATCAACATTTAATAAATGTTTCTTACCTGGGTGACAGAGTATACTTTTAAGGTTACTGCATCACAAGTCACTAATTCCTTTTTTTTAAGTTATAATTATCATAAAAATCATTACTTCTCTTGAATTGAAATCTTCATCTCAGAAGGTGCAGCACGGCCAGCAGATGCAGAGGCAGGCCCGGAAGGGGCCTGATCAACTCGGAGGGCAAGTCTTCCCACCAACCACAAAGTCCACTATGAGGCTTATCACCAAAGGGCTGGGACTGGAAAGAGCAAGGTAAGAAGCAAATACAGGGGCCCCTGTCCTGGACAGCAAACACTCCTGGGGCTGCCACTTCATAGCCCAGAAATTTTTTTTAAAAAGCCCCTTTCAGAACCTCTAAAGATTAGGATGACAGAATGAACCTCACTTGCTCCAAACCCCACCCTCTGACCCTGAAAACATATTACTCTTGCCCAAGGGCAAAACCCTCTACAGTAAAGGATTGGGATCCTAGAGGAAGGGCATGGCTAGGACCCTGCCTCAAAATGGGTAGAAAGCAGACTACAAAGACAAAGGCTCTGGAGTCCTACTATCCTCAGAGGGAGGAACCAACCTCAGAGGGAGACAATGTGGACTCCACACCCAAAGCTGAAACTTGAACAGGGAATGGGTCCCAAGCACAGAAGGCTCTCCTAGATGAGATCAAAAGGAACTTTGAAAACAAAATGAGATAGATAGAAGACAAAATGAATAATTCTTTCAAAACCAAAATAGCAGACTTAGAAAAACATTATAATGAGGAAAACATCTCTCTAAAAAGAAAAGTGTATGATATAGAAAAGGAGTTTCAAAAATTAACCAAGGAAAATGATTTGCTAAAAATCAGAATTAGCCATATGGAAACAAATAACTCTACGAGGAACCAAGAATTAGCCAAGCAAAACAACAAGAATGAAAAATTAGAAAAAGAAGTAAAATACCTCAAAGAAAAAATAACTGACCTGCAAAACAGATCCAGGAGAGATAATCTGAGAATCATAGGCCTACCATGATGAAAAAATGAGCCTGGACAACATTCTCCAAGAGCTCGTTAAGGAAAACTGCCCTGAGATACTAGAACCTGAGGGTAAAATAGAAATCAAGAGAATCCACCAGACACCTGCTGAAAGAGATCCCAAACTGAGAAGGCCTCGAAATATTGTGGCCAAACTCCAGAACTACCAGATAAAAGAGAAAATATTTCAAGTGGCCAGAAAGAAACAATTCAAATATCGAGGGTCCACAGTGAGGATTGCACAGGATTTGGCAGCCTCTACACTGAAAGATTGGAGGCAGTGGAATACAATTTTCCAGAAGGCAAAAGAGCTCGGGTTACCCAGCGAGACTGAGCATATTCTTCCAGGCAAAGAGATGGTCATTCAATGATATAACAGAGTTCCAGACCTTCTTGATAAAAAAGCCAGAACTCAATGGAAAATTCAACCTCAAATTACAAGAAGCAACAGTGACTTAGAAAGGTAAACAAGGAGAACATGCACACACACCCTTCTATTTGATAAGAGCAAACCGGTTATAGACAAGTAGAGGGTATGACTATAATATACACAAAATGACAATTTGAAAAAATCTTATTAAGGGCTACAAAGGGACTGCAATGGAAGAAAGGGAATGGTTGAAGTGGAAAAGGGTAAATTATGCCACTCATAGAGGCATAAAAACTGTATAGCAGAGGAAAAAAAGGGAGGGAATTGGGAAGCATATGAGCTTTTCCCTCATTGGTTCTGGTACAAGGAGGGAATAACAACCAGTTAAGCATAGGACTCTATGGAGAAGAAACGCAAAAAGTATCATTTTAGAGGGAAAGAGGGGAGGGAGAGGAGCTTCACATGAGATTTGTTCCTGTCACTCTCGATGCGAAGAAGAAATAGTATACTTCATTAAGTATAAAAATATCCTACAGGCAGTAGGAGGGGGAAAGGGTTATGAAAGGGGGGTGGGAGTGGTTTGTAGGGAGGGAAGTAGTAAGGGGAAAGGGGAGGAAAAGGGAGGGGGGCTGAAAAGGGAACACTGAGGGAGGCGGTGGTCAAAAGGAAAACTATTAAGGGGGGGAAGGGAGAAGGGAGGGAAAATATGAACATTAACAGGGGCAGGAATAGGATGGAGGGAAAGAAACAGATAACAATCATAACTGTAAATGTGAATGGAATGAACTCTCCCATAAAACGGAGACAGATAGCAGAATGGATTGGAAATCATAATCCTACAATATGCTGTTTACAAGAAACACATCTGAAACAGAGGGATACTCACAAGGTAACGGTAAAATGTTGGAATAAAATATATCATGCCTCAGCTAAAGTAAAAAAAAAAAAGCAGGGGTAGCAATCCTTATCTCAGATAAAGCAAAAGCAAAAATTGACCTAATTAAAAGAGATAAGGAAGGAAACTATATCCTGTTAAAAGGCACCATCTAGAATGAAGCAATATCATTACTTAACATATATGCACCAAGTGGTGTAGCATCCAAATTCCTAGAGGAGAAGGTAAAGGAATTAGAGGAAGAAATAGATAGCAAAACTATACTAGTGGGAGACGTTAATCTCCCCCTCTCTGAACTTGATAAATCCAACCTCAAAATAAACAAGAAAGAAGTTAAGGAGAAGAACAGGATTTTAGAGAGGATAGGTATGATAGAGCTCTGGAGAAAACTGAATGGGGGTAAAAAGGAATATACTTTCTTCTCAGCGGTTCATGGCACATACTCAAAAATTGACCATGTTCTAGGGCATAAGAACCTCACAATTCTATGCAGTAAGGCAGAAATATTAAATGCATCCATCTCAGATCATGATGCAATAAAAATTATATGCAATAAAGGGGCATGGAAAGACAGACTAAAAAATAATTAGAAATTAAAAAATTTAATCCTAAAGAATGAGTGGGTCAAACAAGAAATTACAGAAACAATCAGTAATTTCATTCAAGAGAATGATAATAATGAGACAACATACCAAAATGTGCGGGATGCATTAAAGGCAGTTCTTAGGGGAAGTTTTATATCCCTGAGTGCATACATAATTAAATTAGAAAAAAGGTAGCTCAACGAATTGGGCATGTAATTAAAAAACCTAGAAAAATAACTAATTCAAAATCCCCAATTAAATACTAAATTAGAAATATTGAAGACAAAAAGAGAGATTAATAAAATTGAAATTAAGAAAACTATTGAATTAATAAATAAAACTAAGAGCTGGTTTTATGAAAAAACCAACAAAATTGATAGATCCTTAGTCAATATGATAAAAAAAAGAAAGAAGAAAACCAATTATGAGTATCAAAAATGAAAAGGGTGAATCTACCTCCAATGAAGAGGAAATCAAGACAATAATTAGGAATTATTTTTCCCAATTGTATGCACATAAATTTGACAATCTTAGGGAAATGGATGAATATACAAGTTGCCCAGATTAATTGAAGAGGAAGTAAATTACTTAAATAATCCCATCTCAGAAAAAGAAATTAAACAAGCCATCAGTCAGCTCCCTAGGAAAAAATCTCCAGGGCCAGATGGATTCACTAGTGAATTCTATCAAACATTTAAAGAACAGTTGATTCCAATACTCTACAAACTATTTGGGAAAATTAGTGAAGAAGGAGTCCTAACAAATTCTTTTTATGACACAAATATGGTACTGATACCTAAATCCGGAAGAGATAAAACAGAGAAAGGAAATTATAGACCAATCTATGAATATAGATGCAAAAATTCTAAATAAAATACTAGCAAAAAGACTACAGCAACTTATCTCAAGAATCATACACTTTGATTAGGTAGGATTTATTCCAGGAATGCAAGGATGGTTTAATATTAGGAAAACCATCAGTATAATTGATCATATCAACCATAAAATGAGCAGAAACCACATGATCATCTCAATAGTTGCAGAAAAGGCTTCTGACAAAATACAACATCCATTCCTATTAAAAACATTAGAAAGTATAGGAATAAATGGAGCCTTCCTTAAAATAATAGGTAGCATCTATTTAAAGCCATCAGCAAGTATTATATGTAATGGGGAGAAGCTAGAAGCATTTCCCATAAGATCAGGGGTGAAACAAGGCTGTCCACTATCACCCCTCTTATTCAATCTGGTGCTAGAAATGTTAGCAGTAGCAATTAGAGAAGAAAAAGAAATCAAAGGAATCAAATTAGGCAAAGAAGACACCAAGCTCTCAATCTTTGCAGATGATATACTTTGAGAATCCTAGAGAATCAAGTAAAAAATACTTGAGACAATAATTAAATTTGGCAAAGTTGCAGGATATAAAATAAACCCACACAAATCCTCGGCATTCCTATATATTTCCAATGAAATTCAACAGCAAGAGATAGAAAGAGAAATCCCATTTAAAGTTACTGTAGACATTATAAAATATTTGGGAATCTACCTGTCAAAACAAACCCAGGACCTATATGATCATAACTACAAAACACTTTTCACACAAATAAAGTCAGATCTAACTAATTGGAAAAATATCAATTGCTCATGGTTGGGTTGAGCTAATATAATAAAAATGACAATTTTACCTAAATTAAATATATATTTAGTGCCATACCAATTAATCTACCAAAAATCTACTTTATAGAGCTAGAAAAAATAGTAACAAAATTCATTTGGAAGAATAAACGGTCCAGAATATCAAGGGAATTAATGAAAAGAAATGCTAGGGAAGGTGGACTAGCTATACCAGATTTCAATCTGTATTATAAAGCAGCAGTCATCAAAACTACTTGGTACTGGCTGAGGAATAGAGGAGTGGATCAATGGAATAGATTAGGCACACGAGATTCAGAAGTGAATGACTATAGTAATCTATTGTTTGATAAACCTCCACACCCTGTTTTTTGGGATAAGAACTCACTATTTGACAAAAACTGCTGGGAAAACTGGAATATAGTATGGCAGAAACTGGGCATAGATGATTATCTAACACCATATACCAAATCAAGTCTAAATGGGTGCATGATCTAGGTATAAAGGTCGATACTGTAAGCAGTCTCAGAAAACAAGGAATAGTTTACCTATCAGACTTGTGGAGAGGGAAAGACTTTATGACTAAACGTGAATTAGAGAACATTATAAAATGTAAAATGGATAATTTTGACTACATGAAATTGAAAGGTTTCTGTACAAACAAAGCCAATGTAACCAAGATTAAGAGGGAGATGGGAAATTGGGAAAGAATCTTTACAACCTATGTCTCTGACAAAGGACTCATTTCTAAAATATACAGAGAATTGAGTCTAATTTATAAGAATACAAGTCATTCCCCAACTAATAAATGGTCAAAGGATATGAACAGGCAGTTTTCAGAGAAAGAAATTAAAGCAGATGAAGAAATGCTCTAATTCACTATTGATTAGAGAAATGCAAATGAAAACAACTCTGAGGTACCACATCTCACCAGTCAGATTGGCTAAGATGACAAAACAGGAAAACGACAAATGCTGGAGAGGATGTGGGCAAATTAGAACACTAATGCATTGCTGGTGGAGTTGTGAACTTATCCAGCCTTTCTGGAGAGCAATCTGGAATTATACCCAAAGGGCTATAAATACTTTCATGCCCTTAGATCCAGCAATACCACTCCTAGGGTTATATCCCAAAGAGATCATAGAAATGGGAGAAAGACCCATATGTACAAAAATGTTTATAGCAGCTCTTTTTGTGGTGGCAAAGAATTGGAAATTAAGGGGGTGCCCATCAATTGGGGAATGGCTGAACAAGTTGTGGTATATGCATGTTATGGAATACTATTGTGCTATAAGAAACAAGGAGCAGACGGTCTTCATATTTACCTGGAGAGGCTTAAAAGAACTGATGCTGAGTGAGAAGTGTAGAACCAGGAGAAATTTGTACACAATTACAGACACAACGTATGTGTGATGACCAACTTTGATAGACTGGACTCTTCTCAGCAATGCAGTGATATAAGTCAATCCCAAAAGACTCATGATGGAGAGAAGTATGTGCATCCAGAGAAAGAACTAGAAAGAACTAAGTTTATATCCAGGTGGGAGCAAAATACCCGATCTTTTTCCTTCTCTTATTTGGTTTTATGTCCTCTTTACCATTTTTCATTCCAGCTGGTACAATCTGTCCTTATAACCTGACTAATGTATAATGTGAAAGTATTTACAGATCCTATACTTGACTATTAGCCGCCATTGGGGGGGAGGGGGCGGGAAGGAAGGGAGGGGGACAAAATGTGAAACTCAAGGAATTGTGGAATTGAATCCTGTAAACTAAAAGGAAACAAACAAATTAATAAAAAAAAGAAATCTTCATCTCTATAAATTTTCTCCATTGGTCCTTCAGGGGTGTGCTGGAGCCAGCTCAGATTGACTTTTGAGAGTCAATTGTTAAATTTTCAGTTTGTGCATTTACACCTCAGATATTTAAATGCTATAAATAAATAATTTATTATCTCCATTTCTTAAGAAAGTGACAAAGAAATTGTTAGTAATGCAGATTAAGCTTAAAACTCTGTCCTGAATATTTTTTTTCAGAGAGCTAGTTGTTAAATATTTACCAGCACAACCCTGTCTCCCCTGGTATTATACAAAATAAATTTAAGCCTGCTTTCAGTTCTAAAAGTCAATGATTCTAGAATAGCCCCAATCATTCTGCCTAATGGAGATTTAACTCTATATTTTTGCATTGAATGAATCCTCTTCCCCATGGTCACTACCATCACAATCTTCCATTCCCTTGGTCTCACACTAGAAAATATGAATGAAATTGTTTAGGACATAGAGACAGCCTGGTATAGATTTAAGAGCACTGGATTTAGAATCAGATAACCCAGGTTTAAATCCTAGATTACTACACTTACTACATATATATATATATATATATATGAGCTTTGGCAAGAGATTTACCTTTTTCATTCTCCATTTCTTTATTATGAAATTAGGAAGTTGAATTAAGTGATCTCTAAGACCCCTTAAAGCTCCAAATTCTATGATTTTGTGAATACTTTATATCAAGGAAAATATCCCAAACTATCTTTTTGTTTCCCTAAAGAGGGTCCTCTTCAAAAAAACCATTACTCCTTCCAGGCTTCAGGAAAGACCTTTCCCCTTTCCTCTCCATTTTCCTATCTCCTTTCTCATCTTGTACCACATACTCCCTTATTACACTATGAACTTCTTGAGAACAGGGACTGTCTTTTGCATTTTTTTTCATGCCTTCAGTGTTTTTAGCACAGTGCCTGGAATACAGTGAGTGCTAATAAATGCTTACTGACACACATATTCTCCCTGTCCTTTTGTCAGACATAGATATGCAAAGCAAAGCTAATTTCTTGGGAGATAGTATGACAAATGCCACCATCTGTGGTCTAAGCTTAAATATGATTGGGAAGGAAGATTGAGGTAATAAGCATTGAAGAAATGCTAAGTTTAAATTACAAATCTCCAAATCATATTTTGACAAAAAAATATTTTTCCAACCCCCAGAAAATGCTATCATCATGCCCCTTAAAGGAGGGCTCCTCTTCTTTCGTAAAGGGGAGACCCCAGAAGATTCTTGGAACACTTATAAATGAAATAATAAAACCATGAAGCAGTAAATTGAGCTTAGAAGATGGACACTGTTCAGGAAGGGCAGGTATTCGAAGTCTAATAGCAGTGGGTGCACATTAGCAAGCATCCCAATATCACCATCTTGTGGCTGAAAGACAAATTGCTCTTTTGCTTGTGGTGAAGAGTTTCAAGTTCATAAAATTTAAAGCTGGAACAGACCTTAAAATAAATTTTGCTTGACCCTCTCATTTTACAAATGATAAAACTCAAGCCTATAGAAGAAAAATTACTCAAAGTCAAATGAATGAATAAGTGAATGAATGAATGAATGAATGGGGGGAAGCATTTTTTTAGGTACTTACTATGTGCTAAGCAGTTGGGACACATATGAGAAAAGCTAGACAGTCCCTACTCTCACAGAACTCACACTTTAATGATAAAGACAATACCTAAAAGAAAGTTAGACTACAAGGAGAATGGAAAATCATGGAAGTCATAAGGAAGCATCCAAGTGAAAGATGATAAGCTCCAGCGATCCTTAGGTCTGTTTGTTGTAGTTGTATTTGTATTGTATGGTTGTAGTTGTGGTTTGTCTTTCGTTTTCAAAGAGGACCATGACATCAAGAAGATGATGTCATGACTTGCAGGTGAAGTGGATTTAAGTAAGGAAAGCCTGTGCAAAGTCACCAGCCTCACTCTCTCCTCCAGAGCCATCTGGGTCCAGTGGCAAGAGATAAATTAGGACAATGGGAGATGGTTCAGGATGAGTGGGAGAGCCTGGCCTTTAGGAATCTGCAAGGCATAGAGGAAAGTAAGATTATCATCTGACCTGGTGATTGTCCGTCTCAGAAGAAGGGTTAGAATTAGTGAATCCCATCACATCCAAGCCATGGGAACATCAGTCAAGCAGCCTAGAGGTGTTCTAGGATATCCCTGGGGGATAATCTGAGGGGGGACAGAGAAGAAGCCTAGTTAATATCAGATCTCAGAAACATCTCTAATATCTGTCCTTATTCTGCATTCCCATTGCCACCACCCTGACTCAGGTCCTCAGTATCTATACTAACCCAAAGTCTCAAAGCTAAGATTTGAAACCAGATCAATGACTCCTGATCCATGTTTTGGACCATGTGGCATGTGGTTTGTTTTAAACAGCTGTTCTGCCTGTCTATATCTTTAAGCCAGAGCTGGTCACTGGCAAAATAGAACATATACTCCATATGTTAGACTAGATGCTTGCTGAGGTCCTTTTCAGCTATGAAATTCTATGATTATATTAGTTTCCATTTCATCTCTTCTTTTTAGCTCTTTCCTCATCATGTTCTCATTTCCCCATATTCTCTTCTTCTCTCCCCAATACAAGTATGTATATGCATATTTGTTCTTTTAGCTGATAATAATCTTTCTCATTTATAGAACAAAGGAAGGGTTGGCATGGATAACCTCTAAGTTATTTTCCAGTTCTGAAATCCTATTTTTTTCTCAGAGTCTAGGTCCCCAAATGAGCCACTGACCTCATAGTACTCCCTGGCCATCTAGCATTCTCTATTGCAGTGATCCTGACTTGACATTGTACAGGGATGAAATTCATTGACTTTGTTATTCATGAGTATTTATGCTAAAACATAATAATTCAATCAATCAATTGATGAGCATTTATTAAGCATTAGTCACTGTGAAAGGAACTAGGGTTATTCTTGTTCTCAAGAAGCTTACACTTTAATGGAGAATGTTCAAGAAAGATTTAAATTCCTGAACTGCATAGACATAATAGGCTATCAAAAGATGCACAGGATGTCTTTGGCACCATTAACTTGAGAGTTTGATTTCATGGATAATAAAAAATGGCAACAACACTCCACTTTGTATCTGTTACTCTGCCTGGTTTCAACTCCTCACCTCTAATCTCATCACAATGCTTCTAACTCAAGTCTTGAATGACCAACCTCCCTCAGTCTCTTCTCCCCTCTGATTGGAGGGCTGGAAGGTGGAGTACCAAAACTCCTCCCAATGCTTTTCTTTATCGAGGGCAGAAACTGGGTTCAGTTCACTCCACTTGGCATCTACTGCCCTACCTGGTTTCAGCTCCCCAGAACAAGATACTCCCTGGTCCCACTCTTTTCTGCCTCCTTTTGTGTTGTTTTTCTCTTCCCTCATTAAATTGTAAGCTCCATGAAAGCAAGGACTGCCTTTTTTTTGTCAGTTGTATCCCCAGCTTAGCACAGTGCCTGGAACATAGGTGCTTAATTTTTTCATGTTTCTTGTTATATTTATCATCTTTATTATTAATTATTTGTTATGCTTATTGGATTGGATTGGAGATAAGCTCAGGATTCTGAGCTAAAGGGATCATTTGAATGAATGATTCAATTCAACCACCTCAAATTCCTGAAAGAATAAATAAAGCTAGATCAAGGGTGTAAGTTCTTCTGTTCTTGTGACCACGGAAAAGCATACATTTGGATGAGATAGAGTGAAAGAGATAATTGGTTGTCATTGGGGGCTATTATGTAAAGACCCCTGGAATCTTGAATCAGAGGACCTAGGTCTGAAACCTGGCTTGATGTCACTTTGAGTAAATCCCTTTGCTTATTTGGACCTGTTTCCTCATCTGGAAAATCAGGTGGGTTAGATCAAGGTCCCGTCCTAATTCTAACCAATCTATAAGTCCTTTGGCACAGCTACAGCTAGAAGGAATGAAGGAAGAGGACAGAGATAATAGCTGGTACTTATATAAGGCTTTAAGATTTTACATTTTTGATTCTCACAATAATCCTGGGAGATAGGTGCAATTATTATCCCCACTTCACAGATGAGGAAACTGAGGCAGAGATTAAGGGAACTTGCCTAGGGTCACACACCTAGTGAGTGTCTGAGGCAGGGTTTGAGCTTATCTTCCTGACTCCAAGGGCAGGACTCCATCCAATGCATCACATAGCATCCCGTACTTGCTGACAGGGCTATATCCAGGAGATACAATAGCATAGGGTACAAAAAGGAACCATTCATTTATATGTAATCAGGGCTGACCAGTGCTTGAGTTCAGTCTATTATGTAGGGATTCCTCAGTGCATGATTCTTGGATATGGAAAAATAATATTAATATTAATTAAAAATAGTAATTAATATTAGCATAAGTAATTAGTAATAATAGTGATTAGTATTAATTAGCACTAGCAACGCCAACATGTCATGCATATATGACACTTAGAGGGCTGCAAAACACTTGACATATTCATGTCTGATTTGTGTGAATTCCGAGCACTGAATTTAAAGTCAGAAATTCAAATTCTGGTTCTTTTCCCTACTAACTTTGGAATCCTTTGCAAGTTGTTTAACTTCTCTGGGGCTTAGTTTCCTTATCTGTTAAGAAAAAAAAAAGAACTGAATGGATTAATCATGTGTAGTCAGTTATTCAGCCCATTTTACAAAGGAGAGGATGGCTGCAATAATCATTGATACCTGAAAGCACTAGGATTTTTTTTACATCTACCTTGGCTTCATGCTTTTGACTAGAATGTCATCCAAAACCTGCCCATCCTTCAATGGCCAGTTGAAGTTCCACTTTCATGAAGTCTTCCTTGATTACTGCATATAGGTCTCATTCTCTGAATTCTTGTTACACATGGAAGATATATGTATGTGTATGTTGGGTGTGCTACTTAGTACATAAAGGTGTGGTTTGGCTTATGGGTGTCATGAACAGATATTATGTGAGAGCTGAACTACCTTTTCAGGGAGCAGGAAGAAGGATATATCAGCATTGCCAGCAAGCCTGGCTGGGGAAAAGGGGAGGCAAGATCCAGGATAACTGAGACTGGGTAATCTCTCTTCTAGTCTCCAAGGAAGCAAGAATTATAGCTATGTGTTGTCCTTCAAATACATCAAATCTAGTAAGATGAGCCTAGGTTCAGAATGAAAATCACATCTCTGATCCCTCCTAAGGGTGGAGAGTAGCCTTCAGTTTATACTTACAATCTTCTTACCCTCCCACCAAATGATAGCTACACAAAAGACCATCACAAATAATGAATAGAAAATAAATAGCAAAAAGCAAAACAGTAAAAAAGAAGTTCAGGAAGTCATATAGAATAAAACATAGCAACACACAATATTTAGTAAAGGATCTCTTTGATTAGAAGCAAAATTAAGTTCCTTAGCTCAACTAAGGAGAATCTCACCAAGGGTAGGTTGATTTCTAGAGATATAAGCACTACAAATTAAGACACATGATAAGTCAACTTTCCCACTTGTCTTTAGCTCTAAGGACTCCTGTTAGTCATTAAAAACTTTGGATTTTGCCTTTTCAGCTTCTCTCTCCCCAAGCCCTTCTCCCATGTGCCCTTAAATTTCCTTATGCAGGTAAATAATATTACTCTCAGGCCAATCAGGAGTCCTATTTCACTCTATGCATGCAGCTCATAGCACAAAGCACAAGCTGTCCATGTGGAAAAAATCATCCACCTCACCTTAGTGAGAATGGGTGTTACATACTTATTATGAGCTACACCTGAAAATTCATTGTTTGCTTAAATGAGATAGTATTCAAAGTGCTTTGAAAAATTAAAGTGCCATATAAATTATAGCTATTATTATTGATTATTATTATTATCAAGTCTCATTTCTGACACATAGTGACTGTGTAATATGGGCAAGGCACATAAACTCAGTGCTCTAGGCAGATCTCTAAGCCTTTGAGTTGTAGAGGAGATATCAAACTGCATTGGTAAAGGGGCTATCCTCATCCAGGCATTCTCTATGCCAATTAAGTCACAGGTCTAGTTATTCTCTAATATATATATATACATATATATGTATATGTATACACGTATGTGTATGTACATATGTACATATATGGAGTGTATGGGGTATTCAAGGAGGACTAGCATCTCTGGTGTGAGGATTTACTGAACCCTTTTCAGGGCTGCTCATCCACCTTTTGTGTCTACCTGACTTCCAACTCTCACTTGCTCCAAGAAACTGTAGCAAACACAATGACCACACCCAGATAAACAGTCTTGGAAGATGATGGTTTCACATGTGTTCACCTTGTCTCCCTAATCAGATTATTTGGTCCGTGAGAGCAGGAACCAATGTCTTCCATTTCTCTTGAATGCTTGTTGATATCTAATAAGTTTAGTGATAGGCATTTAGTAAGAATTACTTGCTGACAGATTGGTCCTCTCCTCTATCCAATTGTTGTCTATTTTTCAAGACTCCACTAAAAAGATACTTCTTCCACGTAGTCTTCCCTGGTTTCCCTACCCCAAAGTAATCTCTCTTTATGAGCAGATATGGAAATTTGTGCCCCTCTTTTCCATTTTAATCTCTACCTCCTTCCTTCCTTCCTCCCTTCTTTCTTTACTTCCTTCCTTCTTTCTTTCTTTCTTTCCTTCCTTCCTTCTTTCTTTCCTTCCTTCTTTTCCATCCATTCATCCATCCCCCCATCACCATCCATCCATCCATCTATCTATCTATCTATCTATCTATCTATCTATCTATCTATCTATCTATCTATCTATCTATCTATCTAT
>NW_027187336.1:1141826-1159766 GCF_028583685.1 Petaurus breviceps papuanus
TATCTATCTATCTATCTATCTATCTATCTATCTATCTATCTATCTATGTCATTGGAACCAAGGGAGGAAAGAACACTTACCAGACAGACAAGTGGCTATGCACCAAGAAAGAGACAAGAAGCAGGGTGTACCAGGAAAGTTTACCTCCCATCTCCTCTCTGCCTCATTTCTTATTAAGCCTTAGTCACTGAATGGGTGTTGCCTCAGTCAAACTGAGACCTGTTGAAGATCTTAGCTTGAAAAAGCCAAGGTCTCCCCACTATATCCAGAGCCATTTCCAGTTGTCCACTGGATCTGGATGACTCCAGAAGTGGAAGTGAGGCTGGTGACTTTGCATAGCCCTCCCTCACTTAAATCCAGTTCACTTTCTTGTCAAGGCATCACTTCCCTGATATCATGGTCCTCTTTGAGAATGAAGGACAAACAACAACTTTCCATATATATTTGTATGTACCTTGTTATTTACATATTATACTCTCCAGCAGAATAAGAGCTCCTTGAGGCCAGAGACTATAGAGTCTTTCTTTGTATCTGAAGTGCTTAGCACAATGCCTGGCACAACACACACTCACACACATATATTTTTTGGCCTTGATTTGATTTGTCCAATCAGACATTTCAGATCTTTCCCAGATTCAGATATGTCCCCTATTAATTGTAATTTTTTGACAGCCGGGATCATGTCTTTACTTCCCCCCACCTCACTCACCCCAGCACTTTGCACAGAATAAGTTTTGTACATTTATTTGTTGAGATTTATCAGCCTCCTAGAAGGGTTTCAATTATTCACATTTGTAATCCACCCTTCTTGGAAGTCCCAGAAATTCTCCAAACTTATTCAATTCCTCTTTCCTTCCTAGTGAAGAGATGCATTTCATCTGTACCTCCTTCTCCCTCTGTTAGAGACCTAATTAGGTTCATCCTCCAATTAACCATTCCTAATTAAAAAGGAAGAAAGCCCATGTGTCATTCTTAAGCTTCATTCATTAAACAACAGTGTCCAAATTTGAATTCCCTTCTCACAGAAGGAAGGGAAATGGTACATGTGTGGGATAAGAAATATCCCAATCTGTTAACCTTAATTTAATCATGTGAGGAGAAAAGAAGCTTAGCTTCCACTCTTTCTGAAAAGCTGTAATTAAGACTCAATTAGGGACATTGTTCTATAACATCCTTCTACAAACATCACTCCATTTAAATGGAAAATGACAAAGAAAGGCAGGCTGCCAGCCCCTGCTGGTCTACACTGAAGCATTCACTTCACAAGTCAAAGTGCATGAAATGGAGTTGCATAAGAACTCTAAGGGTTATTTGGGCCATCCCTCTGCCTCCTTACAGTTTTTGAAAGAAATCAATTTCTTCACATTGCTGCTTTGTAGTACAAGTCCAAGGAGTTAGGATGGGGGTAGGAATCACAGAGCTACTTCCCCTACATATCTGGGTGTTTCTAAACACATTTCCAAAAATACAGATGTTTGGCATCTAGAGATACAATCTAACTATATTAGATGTGGCTAGCCAATCATTTACATGAAAAAGATCTAGGGGCATAAGAAGAAAATAAGTTCAGTATGAGTTAACAATGTTACCTGCAACCTCCAAAACTCATATAATCTTAGGTTACATTAGTCAGTGATAGTATCCACCATAAGGGGAAGAGGGTAATAGTTCCCCTGGAGTCTGCCATGGTCAGACCATACTCAGGAGTGTTCTGGTAAATGATTAATGAGTTTAACCTGCAATATTGATATTTTCTCCATCACTTCCTTAAGTCTAGGCAACCAGCAAAACAATAAGTCAAACCCTGATTTGAAAGGGTGAATGAGGGGCAAATGCTCACACTGAAAATTGTGCTATTGGTTCAGTCACTGCAGCTGGCTCTGCACACCCTGGAAGGAATGTATTCAATTCCATTAAATGCAGAGGGCAAGGAGAATGAGGAGACTGGAGACTGTGCCATACAAGAATTAATGGAAGGAATAGGAGGTGGGGCAGGGTGTCTAGAACAGGGGAGAAGGAGGAAAAATTGATATAATATCTGTAAAGTGCCTGGCACATAGTAGGTGCTGGATATTGCTATTAGGGAAGAGGTGCAGCAAATACTACAAATCAGGCCTTGAGCTGTTGTTTTGATGATTGTCAATATTTAAGAAAGCGATGGAGAAAATGTTAACAATGCCGATTAAACTTAAAATTCTGTCATGCATAGATTTTTATTTCAAAGATCCAGTTGTTAAATGTTTATCACTGGTATGGAGAAGCTCAGAAGACAGTCTTCTACCCTTACCTTAGGTGTAACATAGTTATGCCAGTCAAACCCTAAAGAGAAGTGAAAGGAAGGTAAATCACATAGGAGAATTCCCACTCCACCCTTCCAAATCCTAAAATCAAATCAGGTAATCCTTAGGGTGAGTAGAAGAGAACTAGAATAACAAAACAACAACAACTAACATTTATGTAGTGAATTAAGGATTGCAAAGCACTTTGCAAATGTTATCTTACTTGATCTTGGCAACAACCCTGGGAGGAACATGTTATTTTTGCCTTCTACTTTGTAGAAGAGAAAACTGAGGCAGACAGATTATCACATTGCTGTGGCTTGCCAGGGGTCACACAGCAAGTGTCTGAGGTTGAATTTGAACTCAAGTCTTCCTGACTTCAAGTCTAACACTCTACTTACTTCCTCACCTAGCTGCTTCCAGAAGATAAGTTTGTTTTATGAGGAACTCCCTGTAGGAGGTCTGTAGGAGGGAGAGGAGGAAGAAGTGGCAAGTAAAAGGAGAAATTGTGGGAGAGAGACAGGTTTGTTGTCATATAGTTGTACAGGATAACTCCAGTAAAAGGAAGTGGGGTTTCAGAAGAGATACAGTTCATGATGGTTAGGTACAGTCACATTTGGCAGCCCCAGTGAGGAGGCAGAGAGGTGGGGAATCAGCATGCAGGAAATGACAGAGGGACAAGTGTCTGGTGATAAAAGATGGGTGAAAAGAAAGAGAAGAAGCACCTTATGGTGCTGTTGCTTTGGGCAGCTATTGGGAGGAAATGAAAGTGGAGAAATGGAAGGAGATACCCAGAGTAATGTTTCCCACTGGGCCAGAAAGATGTAAGGATAGGGTGAGGAGGTATTCTTTATGGGATAGGGTCTATAGAAGACTGGAAAACAATGAGGGGCCTTCCTTAAACCTTTTCTTAGATAAAAGGCCTGAATATATATCCAGTGAAGCCAGGCATGAAGTGAACTTGGGAAACCCCAGAGACATGACTGAAATTCTCTTTCTCTCCTGTAGAACATAGAGTTAATTAGGCATTAGTGCAAAGCTGCTTCCCTTTCCACCAGAGACTGTAAAAGCAGAAGTTAATGGAAGGAAGCATTCTTTCTCCTCCTTTCCCTCCTTTGGGGATTGGAGCCCTCACCTCTCAGTGTCCCATTGCCAATATGCCACCATCTCTGTCCTACCTAACCATTGTTAACATACAACCATCCCAACCCAAACCAGGGACCTATCTCTTTACCTGATAATGAACTTGGGAAAAACAGACTTCCTTGAACAGTTCAATGTTACTTGTTAAGTGACCTTGAGGAAGTCAGTTACCCTAGACTTCTCTGAATTTTAGTTCCCTTTCCTGCAAAGTGAGGGGTTTGGATTGAACGCTCCCTAAAGGAGTTCCAGCTCTCAGTCTATGATTTTAAGTGCTAGGAATTTCACAGAATACTCCTCTACTAATGTTGACAATTTACACCTAAACGAAGCACCCTAAGGCACCCAAGTCAGGGAGGGCAAAAGTTGACAGATTTAGCCAAAAATCATCAGAAAGAGTAAGGTTGATGTTTCAACAAGGTGTGAAAGCAAGGCCCATTTCAACATCCTCCTTATACTCCTTGGATTGTTCCCTTTCCTGAGGCTACAGGAATTCAAAATTCTCTCCCCAGCTCTAATATTTTACCATATTTTAACAATGAACCCATTAGTTGAAAAAATCATAGGATGATAGAATAATAGAGATGGAAGGGACCTTAGGGGCAATCTAGTCCAAATCCTTTATCTTACAGATAGGGAAACAAAGGTCTGGAGAGAGGGGTAACTTGCCTAATGTAGTTCTTGCTAGAATAAACCCTCTATTTCACCCAATCTCATTATCTGGTAGAGAAATGGGGTCCTGCCAGATACCTGCCTGTAGTGCAAGGGAAGGGTTAAAACTGAAATACAACATACCCTTTTTGAGATTTTCTTATCAAAGATGATACTGAAATGGTTTGCTGTTTCCTTTTACAGATCATTTGACAGATGAAGAAACTGAAGCAAAGAAAGTGAAGTGACTTACCTAGGGTCACATAGCTAATAAATGTCTGAGGACAGATTTGAAATCAATCTTCCTCATTCAGAGCCCAGCACTCTCTCCATTGCACTACTTAGATGCCCATTAAAATATAAAACATAAATTGACTGTGGGGGGCTGAGGGCTTCAGATCACCCTCAGAAAGGAGGACTTCAGAAGAAAGAATACTTCTTTCCTGTTACTTCTGATTTGGGCTTCAGGGTCTCTAATGGAAAGAGTGATAGCTCTTCATTGATATTAATCAGCTCTGTGTTCTACAAAAGAAGAGAAAAGGAATGTCAACCATGTTTCTGGAGATTCCCAAGCTGGTTCCATGATGGGCTTTGCTGGATAAGTATTCAGTCATTTTCTCCAGCAAACAATCCAAGAAGGACCATTTCTTTCCAGAAAGAAGAGGCTAGATAATGTTATTGTCATTTTTTAGTCTTAGACCTTGGGCTCCTGAAACCCAGTCCAAATCCAAATTGATAGATGAGCTTCCTGATTCCTCAGGTAAAGCCTGCTTCACTGTGGGTCTGTCTGTAAGGACAAGCAACCTTTTGGCACATAGCACTCATTTTTACATATCTTGCCTTTATCCCACAATAAGGGACCAGCTAGTAGAAAAATATGGGCAAAGTTTATACTTATCATCTCTTCTATACCCCTTTCTCTCTGTAATCCTCTTAAACTCCCATTAGCCCACAGAATGGGAGGCCCAACATCTTCTGGCACTTGGAGACTTGTACCCTGAAGAATCAAAACCTGTTCTCCAGAAAGGTTATCCTCCCAATTACTTGCACCCTGGGCTGAACACAAGTCCCTATGTCTTCTCTCTCAAGGTAGTTGAAGATGCTGCCTGTGTTAGATTATAGTTCTGTCCCCCTGAAAAGTGCACCAAGGAGCAGATGAACAAGTGGAGAAAGGAGGTAATTAAAAGATCACAGATTTTGAGCTGGAAGGGACCTCAGTGGTTGTCTAGCTCACCCCTTGAATTTCACAAACCAAGAAACTAAGGCTCAGACATTCTATTCTAGCCCCTGTGGAGATTAGCCAGGTTTACCATTTTACCAGTTTACCATTCACCACTAAGATGCTGTGATAGTAATGGAATGTAAAATCCCCCTGCATTGGCTTGGTTTTCAAACTGATTGTGTTAAAACCCAGAGCTTGTTAATCCCACCTGTGGGATGGACTTGTTGATGTGAAAAGAGAGTCCTGAACTGGGAGGAGCTGGTGACGTAGATTTGGAGAGACAAGAGAGAGGCAGAAGAACTTTTTTGGAAGCAGCACCTCGTGGAGGCAGAGAGAGAGACTGAGAAGGATTGCTGAGGGCTACTTTGAATTGCCCTGGACTTTTGAGACCTGCCCCCAGAACTGTCAAGGACTGAGGAGACGTGGCTGTTTTGCTGGTACTTTGTCTGTCTGTTTTGATGTTGTTTTGCCAGATTTGTCTACTGGTGAAAGACAGTCCTGTTGAAGAAGTCCTGGAACCTGGCTGCTGGCTAAGAAGCCCTGAGACTGTCCTGCAGACAGAGAATGAATGCTGTCCACTGGTGAAGGACAGTGCTGTTGTTGCAGGGGTCCGGGAACCTTTCTGTTGGTTCAGAAGCCCTGAAGAAGGATTTTCTTGTTGTATGTTTACAGAAATCCTGGGAGAGGGTTTTGCTAATGTTTTCAGGGGTTCTAGGACTGTCCTACAGACAGAGGATGAATTAATGGAGGGACTGGCAATGTATCTTGTGGCCTTGCTAAGCCTTGTCTCCCCAGGAACTAAGATTGCTGAGAACTTGCCTTGTGTCAAGATGAAGAAAAGACCTCCATTTGGGTATTAAGTGCTGTGCTTAAACTTGATGTAACTCTGGGGTAGATTCAATTGTGATCCAGGGGTGGGGAACTTTTGACCTTTTTGTGTTCTATGGTTGAGCAAATGAATGTACTTTACTTATGTTTGGAAACTAATCTCCATTTGAGAAGAGGGGCTTTGTGGTGGACTAAATGAAGGTATAGCCTAGGGGTGGAGAAGTATTTAGACCAGGGACTTTGTAATTGATTGAATGATTGGAAGGTCCTGGGGTGGGGTAGTACTTGGAGATTATTTAATCACACTTAGTAAATGCTGTATTTTGAATGATGTCATGTTTTGATCTTCTCTGTTCTTGGTTGGTCACTGAATAAAATGGAGAGCACCTATGCTGGTATTCTGAACCTTGGGAAGTTGCCTTTCCTTAGCATTACATTACAGATGCCCATCCACTATCCCCTGTGGATGAAGCTGTCATTGTAGTTCAAGGTCAATCTTTGGCAAAACCATGAAGTAGGTGAAGGAGCAAGAATCAGGGTTAGAAGTAGAACCAGGAAATGAGGTTGGGAAACCACTAGGAAGGAAGTCAAGGAAATCATTCCTATTCATCCTCCCCACTCTGCCCCCAAAATCCACCCAATTCCATGTCTTGAATTGTTTGAATGGTTTTTCCCTAACAAGTGTGACCAAGTAATTTTATACATACTCATTGCTATTTTAGAGGCATTGAGAAGTTGACTACACATAAGAATATTGACTCCAGGTTCCCCAAAAAGAAGGCATCCTGCACAAGATGGAACCAGAGGTTAGAATATGAGGTAACCCTAGAACTTTGAAAGGTAAAATCTACGTTTGATCTACCACAAGCTTTGAAGGATTGACATGTCACACAGTAAATTATCACGATAGAAAACAATAGATGGGCCTTTGCATTCTTTTAAGTCCTTATCATATTTGTTATTTCCATCAGACTCCATAGAATCAAAGGTCTTAGAGCTATAAGGGGACTCAAGATACCCTCAGGTCCAACTCAGTTCCCTACTCTACCTTCAGGAAGATAAAGTCTTTTCTACATTGAACACATAAGACCCAACTGAGACCCAAGCAACAATACTTCATGGATGCTGGTTTTTAAAATAACTCCATTATGTAATTTTATTTATATGACAGCACAACTCTGTGTATAATGTGAAAGGCAGTATAGACTTTTTCTGGACTTGGAGAAAGACCTATGTTCAAATGCCATCTCTGATATCATCAGTCTTTATGACCATGGACAAATAATTTTTGTTTCCTCACTTGTAAAATGAGAATAACAGCATTTGCTATAAACACAGATTTGTTTTAAGGATCAGATGGAAACATACATGGAAAGCTCTTTACAAACCTTAAAGTGCTATATAATATTAGCTATATTTATCATCATTATCATTAATTATGTTGACTTGCAATACTTCAGGGACTATGATTTCATTAGTGTGGATCATTCCTCCCCTGATGCAGACTTCAGTCGCTCTAAGCTGGAGAGTGTCAAAGGGAGGGCACCCAAGATGGAGAAGGACTTCTGGTTCCTACCATATAGAAATAAGTTAAAGGAAATGGGGGTGTATGACCTTGTGATGTTTAAAAAATTTGAGAGACAGAGTTTCTGGTAATCAATAATTTTATTTTAAAAAGGGGTCAGTGACACTTTTGAATGCCAAAGACTAATCATGGTGGTAGGCTCACAGTTTATATGCCATTGGAAAAATGGGTGTCCTTGAGGGTGACAATCAATTTTGATTTGTTAACAACTAATGGGAGAATGACTATTAGGATAAGAGATGGGTTTATTCCAAGGAGGGTCTTGAGGTAAGTGATAATGAGCAGCCAAATATGGATCAATGAGACTTATCCTGTCTGATGAAAGGGAGGAGCCACATTTACAAAACCTGTCTGAAGTAAACATAATGAGCAGGAATCCAACCACTCTTCCTAAACTTACAATTTCTTTACTCTCTGTAAATTAGATCTTATCTTTCCTGATTAGGTAAATCTTTGAGCAATATTTCCCACACTGGTTGATTTCTGTATGAGGAATTAGAAAAGGGGAAAAACCTTGGTCCTCCTAATTCAATGATTAGTTATTAAACACAAGAGAGAAATAATCATTTCTCTCAGACTGGAGAAAATAATTAGGGAACACACAATAACTGTTTTAAAATTCTTAAAGGTCCATAGTTTGAAAGGGAGATTCTATTTACTCGTCCCAGTTACAGAGGAAAGAACTAGCAGTGAAAGTTGCAAAAAGACTAATATAAGAAAAAAAACTCCTAAAAATTAGATCTGTCCAAAAGTGGAATGGGTTGCCTCAGAACTTGATAGACTTCCTCTTATCAGAGGTCTCCAAAAAGAGGCTGAATGGTCTCTTGTCTGGTTAGTATATGAGCCCTCTTTTTCTGGTATAGATGACCATACATATACCTTCCAACTCTGAAGTCTTTGCAAATTCCATGAGTTAGCAGGTAGTCTCCAAGAGAGGCACTCAAGGAGGATGAAAAAATTCATCTTCTAGCAGCCAATCTGATGACAAGTCTCTTTGACCCTGCTCACAATATGGCATGGGATTTCAGTGAATGGTATGTATGTACATACAAATATACATGTGCTCAATCCTAAAATGTACCCAATTTATATATTCCTTCTAGTCATTTACAAATTACAACCCATTCATGCCTGCCCATCCTGTGCTACTCATGTTCATATTGTCCTCAAAGTATACCACATGGGGTCTACCCAATATGCCAGAGGCCTTCCTCAATTTCTCCTGATATCTCAAGAATACTAATGAATCCCTAGACTTCCCCATATTCTGGTGATATGAACAATCCATCTTCCCTTTCAATCATATATTTCCCTATTGGCATCCCTTACTTCATCTCTTTTTCAAAGTTTCTTATTTGTTATATGCTACAGCCTACTACTTATAGTCACTATGCCCCTTTTCCTTGCCCTCTGTGTGATACTCATTCTTCAGCAATAGAAGTGTTCTATGACTATAATTATATCTGTATGTGTTCAAATATATACACGTGTATAAATATACACGAATATATACATATATATGGATAAGTTCCTTCTTCCCGGACCCCTTATTATTAGATGGAGATCACTATTAGTTCTTCAAGACTATGCCAGCTGAGAAAAAGTTTTAGTATTACCAAAGTAGTAAGGCTTGGAATATGGGCCCAGGAAAGGGCTTGGCTGGACCATTATCCATATCCTGCTCTCTTAGAATGCCTAATCCTGACCTTCCTCCAAAGTACCCTATTTCCATTGAGGACATCATCATCCTTCCATCTGTTCGCATATCAACCTGAGTCATCCTTGGCTTTTCATTTTCTCTCACCCCAAACCACCTTCCATGCCCCATCCAGTCACTCACAAAGCCTTGTTAATTCTACTTCCACAGTATATCTTATATTTATTCCTTTCTCTCCACTTAAAATAGTGCCATAATTCTGGCCCTTGTTACCTCTCACCTCAACTATTAGGATAGCCTCCTGATAGGCTTCCCTGTTTCCAGTCTCTTTTCTTTCCCATCAGTGTTCCACACAATATCCAAAATCATCTTCCTAACTCATTTATTTCATGTTATTTCCCTTCATGAACTCTATTTCTAGTCAAAATGGCCTGCTCCCTGTTTCCCAAATAGCATTCAATTACATGCCTTTACATTGGTTGTCCTGCATGTTTCAAAAACACTCCCCTTTTTCTTCATGTCTTAGAATTTTTTGCTCCCTTCAAGTCTCAGCCCATATGCTGCTACCTTCTACAGAAAACTTTCTCTAATCCCCCTAGTATTTCTAGCTCTTCCTCCTCCTTAAATCACTGGGCGTTTCCTTTTTTTTTTTTTTATGGCTCTTTTCAGTTTATTACATGAATGAGTTACACTAGTCCAAGTTAAACAGCAGACCCCAAATGGTTACATTATACAAGCTGTGAGGTTTTTAAACTTGTGACAAGGGACAGAAGGGAATTTTTCTACTCATTGCAAGGAAATCCTCACTTAAGCTTCAGTGAGCCACAAGCACTTAAAACCCATGAACCTTCAGCTGGTAGTCCTTAGCCAGTCCAATCTCAACGAGGAACTGGCATATGTTCTTGCGCTGGTCATCCTGTAGCTGAATTACTTCTCCATATTCTGGATGCTCAATTACAGTACCATTGCAGGCAAATTTCTTCTTGAATGCCTTCACTAGTTTCTTTTTATCGTAATCATCAGCGATCCCCTGGACAGTAGTGAGGGTCTTCCTGCCGTTTCTCTGTTGAATTCTTATATGGATATAATCCTCAGTCCCAACAGGAAGCAGGTCATCACCCTTACTTGCATCAGCAAAGGGGTTGAAAGAGTGGAGGTTCTGGATAGCGGACATACGATACGATTCTTTTTCCTCGGTGGAAACGGCCTCCGGAAGGCGGTGGCGAGAGAAGGCGGGTGGGGCGGGGACGGAGCGTCGGGAAGCGAGGGGGCTCGAGGGGGAGGCTGCTGAGTCCTCGGCGGCGGCTCAGTGACTGGGGCCTGGGCATTTCCTTATCTGCCCATTATTTCTACCCTTCAGCCCCCAGGATAATGTAATCTTCTTGAAGGCCAGCACTGTTTCTCATCTTTATTTTTAAAACCCAAGCCCCTAGTACAGTACCTGATAAGAACTTAATTTAAATGAATTGAATCATGTATACCTATCATCTGAAAACCAGTTTTGCTATATTATAAAAAGCTCAATGCTAATAATTTTTTGGCCACAAATATTCTCAGTCTATGATGGTGGAAGGAACACCCACATGTGAACTAAAAGATATTTTGGACTATTGGATGATGTGGAAATTAAAGTTACTAACTAGCATTATAGCCCATGTCAACATAAATTATTTTCACCATTGAATATATTTGCTTATTTGTCATTATTCATACCCTTTGTCCATGGCTAGGCAACCTCTAAGATATAGCACAGAGAATCTCCACTTTTTCCCTCTATGTGAGGTTCTCCATGCCAATAATAACCTAATTCCTCCAAAATGACATGTATAAAAAGTGTCTCTCCCTGTTTAGGGAGTTGACATTGCAACCAGCTGGGAAGCTCTACCAATTATTTGGGCAGGATGACAGTTGAGTCAGAGGACCTGTGTCCTGCCACTTTGACAAATCACTTCACTTCTCTAGGAATCAGTTTCCTACTTTATAAGATGAGGGGGATGGATATATTACAGGATCTTCAAGAGCTCTTGAAGTTCTCTCTTATTGTGTCTCTGTGAGTCTAGAATTTCCCAGGGAAGGGATTCCCTCAACTTCCTTTATTTGTTACTCTTCAGGCCTCTGCCTTCTCCACCTGTCAAACCAGGATTAAACTCTTTGCCAATCTTTGCCTCCCAGGAAAATCACAAGCAGCAACAGGCCTAGGAGCCTGTTTGAGCTCCTTTGGTAGAGAGACCACAGTGAATCAATCCTATTATCTGATTCTCATTATTCATGATTGACTAAGTGCTGACAGAACAACTTGGCCTCCTCCAAGCTCAAGAGGAGACCCAGCCTCTGCTCTTGGGGCTGACAATCTGCTCTACAAGATGAAATCTGATTTAAAGCTCAACACAGGGCTAGGAGTTCTCAGGTGATCTCCTCCCCACATGCCACTAAGAAACATTGATGTATTGGAAAAGAGCAGTCAAGGTATCAGCTGTGAACAAGTTATCAAAAAGTGTTATTGCTACTACTAAGAAAAGCCAGAAGTTATATAGGGTGCTTTGAATTTTGCAAAGTACTTTACATCAATTATTTTATTCAGTTCGACATTTATTAAACACCTACTATATTTAAGGCACTAGCAGCTAGGGATACAATGACAAATATGAAACAGCAAACTAGTCCCTGCCTTCCAGGAATGTCATTTCTATTGGGGCATATCACATGTACACAGAGAAGTAAACATGAAGCATATACAAAACAGCATAGAGTGATTTCAAAAGGAGAGAGATAATCACTGGGGAAAGGACTCTTGGAATAAAGTGGCAGCCTAGTTATGTCTTAAAAGGAGGGATTTCAAGAGACAAAAGTACTGTTCATGTGGGCTATTTGTGCAAAGCTTTAGAGGTAGAAGTTCCTCTCTTGGGAACTAATGGGCTAGTTTGACTGAGGTAGCAGGTGTGTCACGAGGGATAATATGAAATACGGTTAGAAAGAAAAATGGCATCCAGATTATGGAGGACCTTACCTTCCGGGTGTAAAGCCAAGCTTTCCAGAGGACTGCTGCTGTGATCCCATTAACCTTACACAGGGTAAGGACTTTGCATTCCATCCTATAGGAATTGTAGTAGGGAGCCACGGATGATTTTTTTGAGGTCATGGGAATTCATAATATATATAAAACTATTCATTGAAAAGGTTGTTTTACATGTCTAAATTATTTCTCCCATAAGCAGATTAGCTTTGAGAGTTCTATGTTGAATTTATTATCTATTTAAAAAGAAAAGAAAGCCAATAGAGTCATGGTTTCAGGTATAAGCCTCTTTATTCTAATATATAGTGTAAATGAACAATGATCATTTTAGTTTATGTTTACTAAGTTCAGAATTTTTTTTTTAAATAAGAAAAAAGAAGTTATTTCTCCCCAACAAGACCACCAGTTCCCTGGGGGTAGGAATTATGTCTTCTACTACTTTTGTTTCTCTGACATTTAACTCCTAGCACCTAGGTCTAGGTACATAGTATGTTCTTAATAAATATTTTAGGGGCAGCTAGGTGGTGCAGTGAATAGGGCACCAGTCCAGAAATCAGGAGGATCTGAGTTCAAATGCGACCTCAGACACTTGACACTTAACTATGTGACTTTGGGCAAGTCACTTAACCTCAATTGCCTTGACTTTCCCCCTCCATAAATAAATATTTTAAAAATTGAATTGAATTATGAGAACAATTATTCCCACTCTTTATTTTACATTTGTAAGCACTGCATTAGATAGAATTTTTAGTACTCAGAAAATTTAGCAATTTCATCTTCTGGTTAGTTTTAGACAAATCATCATCTGGTCTTGTGCTAGAAATGTCCAATTTCTGCTCTTTCTAAACACAGGCCACAGAATCTTCCCAAAGGAAAGATTTCTCTTAAAATGCCCTTTTGAATATCATAGTTGTCCTTTTATTCTCAACACATCTAATCCCCCAAAGCTTGTCAAAATTTAAATAGTTAATATTTTTAAAAAGTAGAGAATGGAGCTCTTCCATTCCCCCAGAACCAATCCCTAATGTTTGCACATCTTTTTTTTAATAGATCTTTATTAGTATCTATTGTTTTTATATTAACCACATTTTGCTATGTATCCTGTCTCCTCCCCCTTCCTAAAGAGCCATCACTTAAAACAAGGTGTTTTCAAAAAATTCAGTAAAACTAATAAGCTAATCAAAAAAATGACACAATATGCAGTGTTCCCCATCTCTGTAACCCTCACCTCCTCAGAGGATCAAGAGAGATGTCATTTCATATCTTTTCTTTGGGGCCAAACTTATTCTTTATAATTTTGCCTACATTCAGTTTTTGTTGTTTTGTGGTCATTATTCTTTCCAATTATGTTGCTATAGGTATTTTGCATATTGTTTTCCTGTTTACTTCACTTTGTGTCAGTTTAAATGTCTTTCTGTGCTTTTCTATATTCATCATGGTCATTCATCATTTCTTACAAGTTAGTGATAGTACATTACATTCATGTACCATGTTTTTTTTAGTCATTCTCCAATTGATGGGCATGTGCTTTTTTTTAACCTCTCTTTGTAAAATGTGCCATTTTATCCTTTTGAAGAAGTATAATAGTCATTATCCTTTGAAAAGCCATTAGTAGATTAGAACTCATTACCTACAATAAATAGTTATGATGTAAAGAAGCAGGCAGAAGCCCTAATAAACATTTAAACAAAACTCAAGTAGAATCATGGAATGGGGGAACTGGAAGAAATTTTATCAATAAATCATCCAGTCTAATCCTATCATTTTGAGATTAACAAAACTAGGGTGCTGAGAGATGAAGTGGCTTATCCAAAGTCACACAAGCTAATGACAAAGCAAAGCTAGAATCTAGATCTCCTGATTCCCAGTCCTGTGCTTTTCCCACCATACCACATATCTTCCTTAGATATTGCTATATAGTTACACTGTGCAAAAAAGAATAGTGGCAAATATTAACATTCACCAGTTAATTTTGACATCACCAGCCTTCAGGGAATAGAATTTATCTAGTAAGAGAGCGGATAAGTATTTTTAGCTAATACCCATGTCAACTGTGATAATAAATAAATCTGGAATGCAAAATTTGGGATAAATATACTGGGATAATGTTAGGGTGGCTTGATGTGATGGAAAGCTTGTTGTAATTGGAATCAGGGGGCCTAGGTTAGAACCAAGTCATGGCTCCTTCTATATATTTGACCCACTTAACCTCTTCAGGTTTTAGTTTATTCATCTATAAAATGAAAGGACTGTACTAAACGACTACGAAGTTACTTATAACTTATGGTTTACAACTCTGAAACAATATCTGGTATTTAGATTTGTAAATTTAGCACTCAAAAGGGGCCATAACCCTTTCTAATTAAAAATCCAAATTATAGAACCTTCTATCATGTATTGAGGTTGTTTTGTTCCCTTCCTCTACAAAGTCCTATTCTGATGTGTCATCATGGCTTAGAGGTGACCCTGCTTTCTTAAAGGCTATGCCCAACAAAGTGTAAGATCTGATAGATTCTACTATACTTTAAAGGCCTGTCAACAGATGATTCCTGTGCTTCTATGTCCAACCTTGTTAACTACAGCAAAGTATATTACCAGTAGATAGGTCATCTGGTAATGAATATTTTGAGGCATGGCAACCCATGAAACAAAAAAAACTTATTTAAACAAACAAATTTAAGTGATTCCCAGGCCTACATAGCCTCCTTATACTTCTGCAGTGATGGTGGCAGTGGTGGGAAGGAAGACAGAAGGTACTAATTATCACAGATTTTAGAACATCAATAATCTTTAGTTTGAGTATCATATTCTAAATGTGAACTCCTCAAATAATGAACAAGTTAGGGTATTTGAATCATATCAGTTTTGAAATTCTTGCTATAAACAAAACCAAACGGAAAAAGGAAATTGTAGCTAGATGAAAGTACTCCTTGGAGAAGCAAAAAAAAGAGTTGGTGAAGTGAGTTTTGTTGTATGCCCAATGACAATAAGAAGCATTATTTTAATGGATATTTTGTCATGATACATTACAGTATTAATGACAAGTTGCAAAAAGACTACATGAAAAAAATAGCAACTTATGCACCAATATCTACTAGAAGAGATGGAAAAATTGAGAAATTCTAGAAAAAAAGTGATAAGTACCTCCAAATTAAATCAACATGCTGTTGCTTGGTGATTCTGATGCAAAGGTGAGAAAAGATGAGGAGAGGGAGAAATAAGTTTATAGAAAATCATGACTCAGTAAGAAGGAATGAGGGACCCAAACTTGGAGATTTTACAGAAGCTTTATGTCTCAATATCATGAACATTTTTTTAGGCAAAAGATTGACAGGTACTGAACCATTTGGCACATGTACTATTAAAAAATGCTATGAAGAATGAAAGAGCTTCTTTTTGTGATGGCAAAGAATTGGAAATAAAGGGAATGCCCATCAATTGGGGAATGGCTGAGCAAGCTGTAGTATATGAATGTAATGGTATACTACTGTGTTATAAGAAATGAGGAGCAGACAGACTTCATAATAACCTGGAGAGACTTATATAAACTGATGCTGAGTGAGGAAAGCAGAACCAGGAGAACTTTGTACACAATTACAGACACATTGTATGTGTGACCACTAACTTTGATAGACTGGTCTCCTCTCAGCAAGGCAAGGCTATAAGACAACTCCAAAAGACTCATGATGGAAAGGGATATCCACATCCAGAGAAAGAACTACAGTCCGAATGCAGATTGAAGCAAACTACTTGCTCTCTCTTTTGTGTTTTTGTTGTTTTGTTTCTTCTTTCTCATTATTCACTCCAAAATTCTTCTCTACAACTTGACTAATGTTTAATGTGAAGGTATTTGTAGAACCTATATCTGATTGCATGCCACCATAGGGGGTAGGGAAGGAGAGGGAGGAGAAAATTTGGAACTCAAGGGATTGTGGAACTGAATGTTGTAAACTAGAAGTAAATAAATAAATTTTTAAAAAAGAATGAAAGAGCTTATATTTTAATAGCCAGGAAAAGACTTATTGTTGAGGTGAAAGTTATACCTGATTTAGCTGTCTATGTACAGTTAGATCATTAACTTGGCAGAGCTAAAAATGAGAATTAATTTAAAAAAAAACAAGAAAGAATAATAATGAACAAACTGATGTACCAGGTCAACATGCATTTATTAAGCATTTAGTATATGCCAGTGTATCAGCAATGCCATATTCACAATGCCTATGGAGATTACAGATATGCTGACATAATTATCCATCACAAAATACATCATGCTTGCCATATGGGGAAATAAACTAGAAAATTTATTAAGATACCAAAAGACTGAATCCCAAAACCAGAAAGTGAAAGCCATCAGAGTAGTTATGACATTGGCACAGGTAGATAAAGTAGAAAGCACCCACATTCTCAAGCTTTTAAAACAGAACAGGCTACCTCAGGCAAAGGTCCCCTCTCCCCACTCACAGCAACCACCCAGCGTCCAGGAAGCCCGCTCCCAGCAGCTCTGGCCCCTGGCAGTCCTCAGCAAGAGTCCTTAGCAGAAATTCTGGCTGACTCAAAAAGGGCTTCGCGCTGCTGCTGTGTCTGCTGCTACTGCCGCCATTGCCACCACCGCCAGCCACCACAGGAACTCTAGTTTGGCTTCCGCTTCCTCTTGCTCCGCCCCTTCCTGCTACGTCAGCAAGTCCAACGGGGCATGGAAGATCTTTAAATCCCATAACCCTTACAGCCAGGTATTGTGCTAAATGAGGGGGATACAAATAAAAAGCAGAAAGATAGTCCTTGTTCTCAAGTAGATTACATTCTAATAGTTGAGAAAAAATGTAAATAACTAGGTATGTATAAAAGTTAATACAAGAAGTCGCTAGCAGTTGTGGGCGTCCAGCAAAGGCTTGCTAGAGAAGGTGTGTTCATAGTTGACATCTGAAGGAAACCAGGAAAACTAAGGGGCAGATGTGAGAACATTTTATGTATAGTGGGAAGCTGGTATATGGATATGGGCAACAGGGAGACCAACCTCTGAATTACCAATTGAAGGAACATGACTATCAAAAGCAGCATTATTTTGGAATATAAAATCATTGGTAAGAGCCAATGGATATTTATAAGTGATTTCTTCTAATAAATAGGGAGAAAGAATGAAAGGTAAAAACCAATTGGAAAAAAAAAGATTTCCAAAATATCCAATTAAGCAAAGTCAGTAGTATTTAAGGTTAAAAATAGGAAGTAAATGAACAAAAGAAAAATTTAAATGATATAAAAAAACATTTTAACAAACCATTTTCTTTCTGAAGGAGAATGGAACCTACACAATTGGACCCTCACCATAGTCCTGGCTGTCTAGTGGCAATAATATTAAGAAGAAAAATGTTGTTGCTCAGTCATTTTAGTCATGCTTGACACTCTGTGACCCCTTTGGGGGTTTTCTTGGCAGATACTGGAATGGCTTAGCATTTTATTTTTTTTTAATTTTTAAAAATTAATTTGTTTCCTTTTAGTTTACAGGATTCAGTTCCACAATTCCTTGAGTTTCACATTTTGTCCCCCTCCCCCCCCCCCCCCCCCCCC
>NW_027187336.1:1159866-1211853 GCF_028583685.1 Petaurus breviceps papuanus
CCCCCCCCCCACCATGGCGGCATATAGTCAAGTATAGGATTTGTAAATACTTTCATATTATACATTAGTCAGGTTATAAATATGGAATGTATCAGATGGAATGAAAAATGGTAAAGAGGACATAAAACCAATCAAGAAAAGGAAAAAGATCAGGTATTTTGCTTCCATCTGGATATAAACTCAGTTCTTTCTCTGGATGCACATATTTCTCTCCATAATGAGTCTTTTGGGATTGACTTATAACACTGCATTGCTGAGAAAAGACCAGTCTATCAAAGTTGGTCATCACACATACATTGTGTCTGTAATTGTGTACAGAGATCTCCTGGTTCTACTCTTCTCACTCAGCATCAGTTCGTATAAGCCTCTCCAGGTAAATATGAAGATCGTCTGCTTCTTGTTTCTTATAGCACAATAGTATTCCATAACATGCATATACCACAACTTATTCAGCCATTCCCCAATTGATGGGCACCCCCTTAATTTCCAATCCTTTGCCACCACAGAAAGAGCTGCTATAAACATATTTGTACATATGGGTCTTCCTCCCACTTCTATGATATCTTTGGGATATAACCCCAGGAGTGGTATTGCTGGATCAAAGGGTATGAAAGTATTTATAGTCCTTTGGGCATAATTCCAGATTGCTCTCCAGAAAGGCTGGATCAGTTCACAACTCCACCCAGCAATTCATTAGTGTTCCAATTTGTCCACATCCTCTCCAGCATTTGTCATTTTCCTGTTTTGTCATCTTAGCCAATCTGACTGGTGAGATGTGGTACCTCGGAGTTGTTTTCATTTTCATTTCTCTAATCAATAGTGATTTAGAGCATTCTTCATGTGCTTATAGATATCTTTAACTTCTTTCTCTGAAAATTACTTGTTCATATGCTTTGACCATTTATCAATTGGGGAATGACTTGTATTCTTATAAATTAGACTCAATTCACTATATATTTTAGAAATGAGTCCTTTGTCAGAGACATAGGTTGTAAAGATTCTTTCCCAATTTCCCACCTCCCTCTTAATCTTGATTACATTGGCTTTGTTTGTACAGAAGCTTTTCAATTTCATCTAGTCAAAATTATCCATTTTACATTTTATAATGTTCTCTAATTCTTGTTTAGTCATAAAGTCTTTCCCTCTCCACAAGTCTGACAGGTAAACTATTCCTTGTTTTATGAGACTGCTTACAGTATCAACCTTTATACCTATATCATGCACCCATGTAGACTTGATTTTGTATTATGGTGTTAGATAATGGTCTATGCCCAGTTTCTGCCATACTATATTCCAGTTATCCCAGCAGTTTTTGTCAAATAGTGAGTTCTTATCCCCAAAACCAGGGTCTGGGGGTTTATCAAATAATACATTACTTTAGTCATTGACTTCTGAATCTCGTGGGCCTAATCTATTCCATTAATCCACTCCTCTACTCCTCAGCCAGTACCAAGTAGTTTTGATGACTGTTGCTTTATAATACAGATTGAAATCTGGTATAGCTAGTCTACCTTCCCTAGCATGTCTTTTCATTAATTCCCTTGATATTCTGGACCATTTATTTTTCCAAATGAATTTTGTTACTATTTTTTCTAGCTCTACAAAGTAGTTTTTTGATAAATTAATTGGTATGGCACTAAATATATAATTTAATTTAGGTAAAATTGTCATTTTTATTATATTAGCTCGACCCAGCCATGAGTAATTGATATTTTTCCAATTAGTTAGATCTGACTTTATTTGTGTGAAAAGTATTTTGTAGTTGTGGTCATATAGGTCCTGGGTTTGTTTTGGCAGGTAGATTCCCAAATATTTTATAATGTCTACAGTAACTTTAAATGGGATTTCTCTTTCTATCTCTTGCTGTTGAATTTCATTGGAAATATATAGGAATGCCGAGGATTTGTGTGGGTTTATTTTATATCCTGCAACTTTGCCAAATTTAATTATTGTCTCAAGTATTTTTTTACTTGATTCTCTAGGATTCTCAAAGTATATCATCTGCAAAGATTGAGAGCTTGGTGTCTTCTTTGCCTAATTTGATTCCTTTGATTTCTTTTTCTTCTCTAATTGCTACTGCTAACATTTCTAGCACCAGATTGAATAAGAGGGGTGATAGTGGACAGCCTTGTTTCACCCCTGATCTTATGGGAAATGCTTCTAGCTTCTCCCCATTACATATAATACTTGCTGATGGCTTTAAATAGATGCTACCTATTATTTTAAGGAAGGCTCCATTTATTCCTATACTTTCTAATGTTTTTAATAGGAATGGATGTTGTATTTTGTCAGAAGCCTTTTCTGCAACTATTGAGATGATTATGTGGTTTCTGCTTGTTTTATGGTTGATATGATCAATTATACTGATGGTTTTCCTAATATTAAACCATCCTTGCATTCCTGGAATAAATCCTACCTGATCAAAGTGTATTATTCTTGAGATAAGTTGCTGTAGTCTTTTTGCTAGTATTTTATTTAGAATTTTTGCATCTATATTCATCTATATTCATAGATTGGTCTATAATTTCCTTTCTCTGTTTTATCTCTTCCGGATTTAGGTATCAGTACCATATTTGTGTCATAAAAAGAATTTGGTAGGACTCCTTCTTCACTAATTTTCCCAAATAGTTTGTAGAGTATTGGAATCAATTGTTCTTTAAATGTTTGATAGAATTCACTAGTAAATCCGTCTGGCCCTGGAGTTTTTTTCCTAGGGAGCTGACTGATGGCTTGTTCAATTTCTTTTTCTGAGATGGGATTATTTAAGTAATTTACTGCAACTTGTATTTTTGTAAATATTCATCCATTTCCCTAAGATTGTCAAATTTGTGTGCATACAATTGGGAAAAATAATTCCTAATTATTGTTTTGATTTCCTCTTCATTGTAGGTAGATTCACCCTTTTCATTTTTGATACTCATAATTTGGTTTTCTTCTTTCTTTTTCTTTATCATATTGACTAAGGGTCTGTCTATTTTGTTTTTTTTATAAAACCAGCTCTTAGTTTTATTTATTTATTCAATAGTTTATTAATTTCAATGTTATTAATCTCTCCTTTGGTTTTCAATATTTCTAATTTAGTATTTCATTGGGGATTTTGAATTTGTTCTTTTTCTAGGTTTTTCAATTGCATGCCCAATTCATTGACCTCCCTTTTCTCTAATTTAATCATGTATGCACTCAGGGATATAAAAGTTCCCCTAAGAACTGCCTTTAATGCATCCCACAAATTTTGGTATGTTGTCTCGTTATTATCATTCTCTTGAATGAAATTACTGATTGTTTCTATAATTTCTTGTTTGAACCACTCATTCTGTAGGATTAAATTGTTTAATTTCCAATTATTTTTTAGTCTGTCTTTCCATGGCCCTTTATTGCATATAATTTTTATTGCATCATGATCTGAGAAGGATGCATTTAATATTTCTGCCTTACTGCATAGAATTGTGAGGTTTTTATGCCCTAGAATGTGGTCAATTTTTGAGTATGTGCCATGAACCGCTGAGAAGAAACTATATTCCTTTTTACCCCCATTCAGTTTTCTCCAGAGATCTATCATACCTATCTTCTCTAAAATCTTGTTCACCTCCTTAACTTCTTTCTTGTTTATTTTGAGGTTAGATTTATCAAGTTCAGAGAGGGGGAGATTAAGGTCTCCCACTAGTATAGTTTTGCTATCTATTTCTTCCTCTAATTCCTTTTCCTTTTCTAGGAATTTGGATGCTGTACCACTTGGTGCATGTGTTAAGTAGTGATATTACTTCATTCTCGATGGTGCCTTTTAACAGGATATAGTTTTCTTCCTTATCTATTTTAATTAGGTCAGTTTTTGCTTTTGCTTTATCTGAGATAAGGATTGGTACCCCTGCTTTTTTTACTTTAGCTGAGGCATGATATATTTTACTCCAGCCTTTTACCTTTTCCCTGTGTGTATCCCTCTGTTTCAGATGTGTTTCTTGTAAACAGCATATTGTAGGTATGATTTCTAATCCATTCTGCTATCCATCTCCATTTTATGGGAGAGTTCATTCCATTCACATTTACAGTTATGATTGTTATCTGTTTCTTTCCCTCCATCCTATTCCTGCCCCTGTTTATGCTCATATTTTCCCCCCTTCTCTCTTTTGTTTTCCTTTCGACCTCCGCCTCCCTCAGTATTCCCTTATCCGCCCCCCTCCCTTTACTTCCCCTTTCCCCTTACTTCTTCCCCCTCTACTAACCCTCCCCCCCCCTTTTGTAGCCCTTTCCCCCTTCTACTGCCTGTAGGATATGTTTATACTTAATGAAGTATGTTATTTCTTCTTCGCACCAAGAGTGACAGGAACAATTCTCATGCGAAGACCCTCTCCCTCCCCACTTTCCCTCTGAAATGATACTTTTTGCATTTCTTCTCCATAGAGTCCTATGCTGTAGCAGCAAGCACCCCAAGCTTCCTTAGGGTTTGCTGCCAGCACAGGTTCTTGGATTTGCTTTGATAAAGGAAAGCAACTCAAAATGGGTTAACAAGCTTACTTTAATCAGTAATTATGTATCCTTCACCTAGTTCAGGGGAAAAAGGTCAGCACCCCGAACTTCAAAGTATACAGACAGAATTATCAAGACAAAAACAGATCAAGTAGACAGATTTCCAAACTGTCCAACCATTACATCCATACCAAATCAACATCTGGGTTTCAAAGCCGGAGGGCTCTGGACAATGGCTTCCCAGAATCCAGATCAAATCACAGAACACTTCTCAAAGTGAGCCCCAAAACAAAGCCTCACATCAGGGCTTATATAGCCTTCTCCTGACTCAGAGAATGTAACAACCTTATTGACCCACTGTCCAATCAAAAAGTATCTACTGAAACGCAAGCCTCCCACCCCAGGCTCCAGGTGCACTTTAGCCTAGGGGCAGGGAAGATCTTTAAAATTTACATTCCCATTACATTCGGCCCCAAGATCTTTCATGCCCCTAGCATAGACAATTTACTTTTGAATTAGCACTAAGCATCAATTAGGTCACATTTTCAAGATACAGAACTAAAGTTACCAAAGTGGCCACTGGGCCTTAAACAAACACAAAGTACATTGCATTATCACCTCAATTCAAAACAAGAATCCAAATCAAGTTCTCGGGGGGGGGGGGGGGGGGGGGGGAGGGGGGGATTGTCCTTCCCCTCACACAGCTCCAGCCTCTGCTTCCAAGTACAGAGAGGGGGTTGGGCAACAAAACCAACAAGGTGGGGTCCTTGAAGGTCCAAGGCACTTCATCCCACCCACCATAGTCACAAGTCCATCCTCCCTCTGGGTCCCAAACTGTGGGATGCAGCCAGGAAACACATTCAGTGCCCCTGCTTTGCTTCTCAGTTCTTATCTTTTCCTGTGGCTGAATTCCGAACTGCTGGGTTCCTTCTTCTCCTGCAGGCAGCAGCTGCTCCTGGCTTCTGCCCAGGTCCCAATGCAGGCAGCTCACCATTCCTGCTCTCAGCTCAGCGAAGTCTGCATGCAGGCCATTCTTCTCTCCTGCTCCACGGCTCCACAGAATCACAGCTACCACAACTGGCAAACAAACAATTATCCCAGCCCCCATACTTTCCTTTTACTCTGCAGATCCTGTTCGTGATGCCATTTTGTAGCAGCAAGCACCCCAAGCATCCTCAGGGTGGCTGCCAGCACAGGTTCTTGGATTTGCTTTGATAAAGGAAAGCAACTCAAAATGGGTTAACAAGCTTACTTTAATCAGTATCCTTCACCTAGTTCAGGGGAAAAAGGTCAGCACCCCAAACTTCAAAATATACAGACAGAATTATCAAGACAAAAACAGATCAAGTAGACAGATTTCCAAACTGTCCAACCATTACATCCATGCCAAAGAACATCTGGGTTTCAAAGCCGGGGGGCTCTGGACAACGGCCTCCCGGAATCCAGATCAAATCCCAGAACACTTCTCAAAGCGAGCCCCAAAACAAAGCCTCACATCAGGGCTTATATAGCCTTGAATGTAACAACCTTATTGACCCACTGGCCAATCAAAAAGTATCTACTGAAAAGTAAGCCTCCCACCCCAGGCTCCAGGTGCACTTTAGCCTAGGGGCAGGGAAGATCTTTAAAATTTACATTCCCATTACATATGCTTGACTGGTTGTTATTCCCTCCTTGCACCAGAACCAATGAGGGAAAAGCTCATATGATTCCCATCTCCCTCCCTTCTTTTCCTCTGCTATACAGTTTTTATGCCTCTTTGTGTAGCATAATTTACCCTTTTCCACTCATTCATTCCCTTTTTTCCATGGCAGTCCCTTTGTAGCCCTTAATAAGATTTTTTTTAAATTGTCATTTTGTGTATTTTATACTCATACCCTCTACTTGTCTATAACCACTTTGCTCTTATCAAATAGCAGGGTGTGTGTGTGTTTTCCTTGTTTACATTTCTATTTCACTGTTGCATCTTGTAATTGGAGGTTGAATTTTCCATTGAGTTCTGGCTTTTTTTTATCAAGAAGGTCTGGAACTCTGTTATATCATTGAATGACCATATCTTTGCCTGGAAGAATATGCTCAGTCTCACTGGGTATGTGATCCTTGGTTGTAACCCAAGCTTTTTTGCCTTCTGGAAAATTGTATTCCACTGCCTCCAGTCTTTCAGTGTAGAGGCTGCCAAATCCTGTGTGATCCTCACTGCAGACCCTCAATATTTGAATTGTTCCTTTCTGGCTGCTTGAAGTATTTTCTCTTTTATGTGGCAGTTCTGGAGTTTGGCCACAACATTTCGAGGACTTTTCAGTTTGGGATCTCTTTCAGCAGGTGTCCGGTGGATTCTCTTGATTTCTATTTTACTCTCAGGTTCTTGTATTTCAGGGCAATTTTCCTTAACGAGCTTTTGGAGAACGTTGTCCAGGCTCATTTTTTCATCATGGTTTTCTGGTAGGCCTATCATTCTCAGATTATCTCTCCTGGATCTGTTTTCCAGGTCAGTTATTTTTTCTTTGAGGTATTTTACTTCTTTTTCTAATTTTTCATTCTTCTTGTTTTGTTTGACTAATTCTTGGTTCCTCATAGAGTTATTTGTTTCAGTTTGGCTGATTCTAGTTTTTAGCAAATCATTTCCTTGGTTAATTTTTGGAGCTCCTTTTCCATACCATACACTTTTCTTTTTAGAGACATGTTTTCTTCATTATAATATTTTTCTAATTCTGCTATTTTGGTTTTGAGAGAATTATTTATTTTGTCTTCTATCTCTCTCATTCAGTTTTCAAAGTTCCTTTTGATCTCATCTAGGAGAGCCTTCTGTGCTAGGGACCCATTCCCTATTGATGTTTCAGCTGTGGGTGTGGAGTCCACATTGTCTCCCTCTGAGTTTGGTTCCTCCCTCTGAGGATAGTAGGACTCCAGAGTCTTTGTCTTTGTAGTCTGCTTTCTACCCAATTTGAGGCAGGGCCCTAGCCACGCCCTTCCTCTAGGGATCCAAAGCCTTTACTGTAGAGGGTTTTGCCCTGGGGCAAGAGTTACTATGTTTTCGGGGGGGGGGGGGTTTGGGGGGGGGGGGGGCACCCTTTTTTTAACCTGGGTTTTGGGGGGCCTGGTAGGGGGTTTTTTTTTTTTAATTTCTGGGCTATGAAGTGGTAGCCCCAGGAGTATTTGCTGTCCAGGACAGGGGCCCCTGTATTTGCTTCTTACCTTGCTCTTTCCAGTCCCAGCCCTTTGGTTATAGGCCTGGTAGTGGCTCTTGTGGTTGGTGGGAAGACTTGCTTTCCGAGTTGATCAGGCCCCTTCCGGGCCTGCCTCTGGTTTGCCATTTTCTCCTCCAGCTTGTTTTACACATGAGGAAACTGAGGCAAACTGGGTTAATTGACTTGTCCAGGGTCACACAGCTAGTAAGTGTCTGAGGCCAGATTTGAATTTGTGAAGATGAGCCTTCCTGATGTCAAGCCCAACACTCTATGCCCTGCACCAACAAGAACAAAGATGGGGAAAACAGCAGGATTGGATCAAGTGTATATAGAGGAGATCCAAGATGGAGATAATGCAATTGTGAGGGTGTTGAGAGACAAATGTATTTTAAGGAGAGGAAGATATTAAAGGCATTGAAGAAAATCTCAAATTTTATTACCCCCCCCCAACAAAGGCAACCAAAAGAGCATCAATAACTAGGCTCTGCCATCCATACAAAATCTTGGTGAAAATTACTGATACCCAAATTGATTGCATCCTTAATGAAGGTATTATTAGGTAACAAGACAATCTTCAAAAGTGATATTCAACAGTAGAACATGTCTTCACCCTTTCACAAGTACCTGGAAGATGCAGAGTATATAAGATCCCATTATTCTTATGGTTTGTTGATTTTGTTGTTGTTTAGCCATTTTTTAGTTCTTTGAACTTCATGAGGCAGGCAATAAGGATTCATTGAAAGTTACTGAGGAGAGTGGAATATTCCGAATTATTCATAAGTAAGACAGGTCTGGGAGCAGTTGAGGGGAGTAGGGGTGGAAGAAGGAAATCTCACTGAGAGATTATTATAATAGTTCATAAAGGTCCTAGGGAGAGGAATTGTAGATCTAGACCTGAAAGGGACCTTAGATGCCATCCAAGTCAACTCATTTGGTAGATGAAGAAATTGAGGCTCAGAAGTAGGAAGTGAATTTTCCAAGGTCACACATCTCAGAAGTAAGAGAGGCTGGGATGATGGTAAAAAAAGAATCCAAATAAGGTGGTGGCCAAGAGAATAAAGAGGAGGGGGAACGTGAGAAGAAGTTTGCTATGGTAAAATAAACAGAACTTATTAACTACTGAATGTGAGAGCTGAAGGAGAGGGAAAAGTCAGAGGCAAGAACAAGTTTGGAACCAGAGACAGATTTAGTGGTGGTACCATACAGAAAAAGGAGGAACCAATTTTAGAAGACAGCCCAGTTTGGGGTCTCTTGTAGACATCTCTTAGGTGGAACTTCTTTGCAGACAGCTGTAAAATTAGTTCTGGGTCTCAGAAGACAGAATGGTTTGGTCATTATCTGCACAGTTGAAAAGTTAGAGAGTAAATAAAATTATCAAAAGAGAGAAAGTATGTGTATAAAGAGAGAAGGGGGCCAGAGATATAACTTTGGGGAGAACCTACCGTTAGTTCTGGTTAAAAAAACAGAGCAGTCATCAAAGACAATAGAGAATGAGTAGTTAAAAGACAGAATAATGTCTCTGAAGCCAGGGGGAAGAGGTAATATTCAGAAGGCCTGGGCTGTCAGAAGTGTTATATGGTACAGTGAGATTCAGATTGATACAAAAAGTAAAAAAAAAAAAATCTTAAAGCTATTATGGAGGAGGGAGCTGGTAACCTTTGAGAAAGAAGTTTCAGTACAGTGCTGAGCATGGAAGCTGGATTGTAAAGGCTTGAGGAGGCTGGTAGAGACGTAAAAGCACAGGGTGTAGACTCACTCCCATTATCTTCAGGCAAAATAATTTAGGGAGAAAAATCATCATGAATTGTGAAATCCAGAACTCAGGTGCCTTCCCACATTTTTATATTTAATTACTGCTGATGAACTCATTTATGAATCTGATTTTTTTTTAAATTTTTTTCACAATTTATTGTTTTATTCATTGTCTAATCTTTAAAAAATGATGGGATAAAAAAACCTTTATGTTGTAAGAAATGATGAAGGGAATAGTTTCAGAGAAATCTGGAAAGATTCATATGAACTGATACAGAGTGAAGTGAACAGAACCCGGAGAACAATTTATACATGACAATATGGTAAAGAGAAACAATTAAGCATGCTATTCACCTCCTGGCAAAGAGGGGAAGGAATTGTCGTGCCATATGAAACGGACATATTTTATATTTGGTCAACATGAAAATTTGCTTTATTTGACTATACATATTTGTAACAGAGGTCTCGTTTTCTTTCATTCTCAATTGGAGAAAGAGATGGAAAGGGAGAGAAGGCAGATTTTTGCTGATCGAAAAAAAAATATATATATTTTTAAGTCATGGAGAAAATGTTAATAATGCAAATTAAACTGAAAAATGTGTCATGCTTGGAGGGGCGATTGTTAAACGTTTACCAGAATTTCACTGACTGTGACAATTTGATCATATGTTCTGTAGAGTCGCTTCTAGCTCCAAGAATCTACCATGTATATCTGGGTACCATCACTTTTTTCTTCCATAAAGCTAGATTCCCCCAAATGGTTGTGATTTCGCTGTTCTCTGGGTGGTCACAGATTTTAGCTCCCCTTCTTTGTTTGGCTCTTTTACTTGTTATTCACATCAGATTTATCAACAGGGTAATTTCCAGGCTGACTTTTATCAGGTTTTGAACATTTGTCTGCCCTTTGTCTTTTTTCCTGCCTACCCCACTCTTTGAGTTTTCAGTTGGTGCTTAGAAACCCCTGGCAGCCATATTAATTCACCCTCTTATTGCCCTTAGATCTCACGGGTCAATAGTGTCAGAACTTTGAGGTGATTCAGATTTTCCAGGTGTTCACCTGCCTGTTTTTCTAAACAGCCGTTTCACTTCCTGATTACCTTTGGATTTTTCAAATTACTTCTTTTCCATAGGGATTTAATGTTCATGTGTCACTCCTCCTCATTTCTGGGGGAAGGGATCAAAGCATACCATTGTGTTAAATTGTTTTTTTTTATACACACACACACACATATATATATATATATATTTGAATATTTGATTTTAAAACTTTCAATTCCAGATTTATTCCCTTCCCCCCCTGCCACCCACCCCCACTGGGGAGACAAGCAGTTCAGTATAGGTTGTACATGTGCGGCTAATGCAAAACAATAACATAGTAGATGTATTGTAAAAGACTGACTATATTTCCCTCCCTCCTATCCCACCTCCCACTTGTTCTATTCTCTACTTTGATCCTGTCCCTTTTCAAAAGTGGGTGCTTCCAACTTCCCTCCCCCCCAGCCTGCTATGAATCTGATTTTTAATGTTTTTTTTTCCCACAGTCACAACTTGCTGATAGAAATCTCCATGGAGAAGAAGGGAAAAAGAATTAATTAAAATGTAAGAAATTGAAGTAGCTATGTTGAAGATGACAACCAGTTTTTAAAATGCATACCTGTGAAAGCCCATGGACTGGGGATTGGAGAGAATCTTTCTCCTTGTTATCATCATTAACATGTTTTTTTTTCTTATGTGTTTTCTTCTATATTGTACTAGGACAGTTCCAATGCAAAGAGAATCATGCCAACATGAATGAGTGAATGAATAAAAAAAATGAATGAAAAAGCATTTAATAAGCCTTATGTGGCATGCACTGTGGTAAGTACTGGAGATACAAATACCAGAAAGCAATACAGTATTTACCCTCGAGAAGCTTATATTCTAAAGGGGGAAGACAACAAATAAAGGGGAATGTTTTGGTCAAGAAAGCTACAGCTATGATAAAGTAATTGATAAGAACTTTCTAGAAATGATCATATTGATTTCATTCTATTCCCTGAACTACAGGTAGCAAGGAGAATACACACATATGTTGGCTTAGCATGAAGATAGACGGGTTTGGAATGGATTAGATATGATGAGCTCTCACTAATCAGAAGCTGAGGGCCCCAGGGAAGGAGTTGGGGTGCCAGGATGAAGGTTGGAGGTTGAAGACAGAAGGTATCGCAATGGAGATGGCTAGCAAGCAGCATGGTAGGTCTGGATCTGACATAGATATAGACAGTGCTTCCCAATCCAGGGCAGGAGCTTGAGTGCCCATTCAGAAGCAGAGAAACAGGAACATGGCACGAAGACAGTTAGGCTTTTTCCTCTAGAAACTTACAATTTAAGACTTGACACAGATGACCATGTAGAAAAGAGTTCATTCCAGACATAGACTAGGAATGGAAAAAATACAGACAAAAAGTCCAAATACCCCATTTGATAGCAAAGTGAATGCCTCATTGTACATGTCAGAGGCAAGTACATTTAGTGAGGAAATCTAGGGTTAGGGAAAGGTGACTGTTATAGAGGAGGGTGTTATTAGAAAGGAGGACAAATGTAGAGTAACTGGGAGTGTTTCCAGTCTTGCCAAAGTGGAACTAAAGGATTTCACAATCCCCAGGCTTATTACAGAAGTGTTCTTTGGAAAATACCCTGCAGCCTCTTGTTCCCTATAAATGGAAACTGGGATCTGTCAGCGGGATATGCTGTGTTTCTTGTCAATCCCAAGGAAGACCTTGGGATTGGGAGAGAAGTAAAGCATGCTTATGGATTCCAGGTAGAGAAAGAACTAAATGCAGGTTATATAAAGAGAAGAGAAGAGACAGACATATATATGTATATGTGTATGTATGTATATATGTATACACATACAAAATACATATGTGTACTTATATACACATATATACGTGTGTGTGTGTGTGTGTGTGTGTACAAAGAGACAGACAGAGAAAGTAAGAGGTAATTTGAGGAGAAATCAGGATGGTTTGGGGTTTCTTTCCTATTGAAGAAAATGGAATTATTTGGGGATTTCTTTTGGTTAGAGGAATAAGTAAGTGGATTCTTTGAAAATTGTGAAGGTTTATGAAGGTAGGCTGGTGTGGAAGTGAGATGCATGATAAAAATTTCCATAGAGAGAGTCACTATATCCCTTCTCATATTCTATAGGTAGATAATATTTACATTCCTGCCAAGCTTGGCTTTACTGGTTTACATAAACCAGTTCTCTGTTCTGCAATTTGGGAAATCAGTCTTTCTCAAGTATAAACAATTGCAGGGGGAGATAATAATAATAACAGCTAGCATTTCTATAGTACTTTAAAGTTTACAAAGCATTTTCCACATGTTGATTTACTTGACCTTCATATTAACCCTGTACGATAGATGCTATTATTTCCATTTTACAGAGAAAACTTTGGGAGAGAAGGAAAGAAGGTTTATGGATTCCAGGAAGCAAAAGGGCCAATTTCAGGATTAGACAGAGACAGACAGATAGAGAGAGAAAGAATAAGAGGTGATTGGAGGAGACATAGAGAAATTAAATGACTTGGCCAGCTAGTAAATATCTGAGGCAGGGTATGAACTCAGGTTTTCCTGATTCCAAGTCTTTCTCTCTAGCCATTGAGTCACAGAACTGCCAATAATAATGGGCACAGGCATTCTAATTTTCTTTGCAAGCCTGATGTTGACAGGTTGAATTCTGGTGGGGGTTTGGGGGAAGGTTAACCAATTAACTCTGTAAGGTAAAGTTCATAGCTAACAATGTCAAGGTCTTCTTCCAGTGGGCCAGTTAGCTTTATTTTGTTCCATGGCTAAAGACAGCCTTCAACGCGGTGACTCACAAATGCTGGCATTTGATAACTGCTGAAAGAGGATGAATGACTTCTATAATTCAAATTGACAAGGATGCACATACAGCATCTTGCTAAACACTGTGGGGGTCACAGAGAAGTATGAGATGCTGCAGTCCTTTTCCACAGAGAGCTGTAGAGACAAGATTATACACATGGAACATTTCACTGACAATTCAATTCAACAAACATTTACTAAGTATCCATATTCAAAATGAGTCCAGAAGAGATGGCCTCCAAACATTCCCATTGTGGGTGGTAGTGTGTTGATTGCATAATACATTCACAGATCTAAATCACACAGCTAGAGAAGAAAGGGACCCTAGGAACCTTCTAGTCTAACTCCATCAGTCCCAGAGGTGAAATGACTTGAAGTAACACAGATAATGAGGGGCAGAGTTGGAATTTAAACCCAGATCCCTTGAATCCAATTCCAGTCTTATTTCCTGCTTCTCATCAAAGTCACAAGCACTGCAGACTCTTAAATCAGAGATTCCAAAATCTGTCAAAAGTATTCAGCCTAACTTGTCTATATGAGAAAAACCAAGTAGATGAAGAATATCTATCACCTAGAACAATGATGTCAGACTCAAATAGAACCATCTCTGTGGTCTCATATTGACTTAGAAAATCACAGATTAAGATCATTTATGTTTTATTATCTTTTTGTTTATTAAATTAAACATTTCCCAATTACATTTTAATCTGGTTCAGATTAATACTTAGTTTTTCAGGCAGCAATTTTGATACCTCTGGTCTAGAGGTTGTATGTTGTATGGATAACATATAGAGTTGGTCCATCAGTACAAATGTCTTGGACTGATGCTGTAATCAAATAATGAGATGGGTCTATGATTTTAATAGGAAGAGGGTGGTCTTTATTGCCTTTGAAAAAATACTTTTAATGAATACAAAGCTTCTTCCTAAAATCAAGTATCTAACTTCATAACTTTATAATTTTCTAAAATTTATTTGTAAAGTTAAAGCATATATAAAGTTTCAACTTTCTAACATTAATATACTTCCAGTGATATTATATGGCTAAAAATCAAGGAACACCACAGTCTTTGAAGAATTAAAATTGTTGGGTACTGGGGGTGGGTTGCTTCTTCCTTCTTGGCTGTGTTCAAAGGAGTAGGCATGAAGCAGAGCAAAGATGATGGAATATAGGCAGCAACCCAGATAAAGTCTCTCAACATTCCCCTCCAAACAACTTTAAGATAATAGGTCAAATCAAATTCTGGGGTGGCATAGCCACCAAAAGTTAGAATGAAAATTGTTTCCAGTCAAACACAATTTAGGAGGTCCACAGGAGAGGTTTGCAACTGGGGTGGGGGACAGTCCATGGCAATATGAGTGGTGGGCCCTTGGAGGCAGTGACAGTGTCAGCAGTAGCTTCAAGAGCTCCTAGCCCAGATCAAATAATTGTTCAGAAAGAGATAACAGGGAACCCCTTTGTTGGCACTGGGCAAAGGACCTGGCACTGCCTCGCAACTCCATTACCCATATGTAAATGTGGGTCACGGTTACAGGGCAGAGAAGAGTGTTATGGTTGGTGACAAGAGAGCAGAGCTCTGTTTGAAGTGCTGGGGTAGAGAGCAGAATTAGCAATTGCAGTTGCAGGGGTGAAAGGGACCTGGTCACAATTTTAGGGTCAAGAAAAGCACTAGCTCTTGTGGCTAAAGGGGAGCAGGGACCTCTCCTGGGTAAAGACCAGAGCATAGTTCCAGGGAGCAGTGACCACACTTCTCCCCAGCTCACACCATCTTGGAAGCACAGAAAACTTACAGACCCCTTGAACTAACTTTAAAAACAGAAGGGCAAAAAACCAAGAACAAAATCCTTGCATCTTTGGACAGTGCCTCCCCACCTCCCAAGTAAGAAGAATCCAATTTTAATATAAAGTTCAAAGTCAAAAATATGCTGGGAAAATGAGCAAACAACAAAAAAGGAATGTGACCATGAAACGCTATTATAGTGATGGGGAAGGTCAAGACACAGACTCAGAAGAAGGTAAGAATGTGTAATGTTAATGGTATGTAAGATCTTCCCCACCCAGTAAAAGGCCTCATGTGGAGCCCATTAAGGGAAGCTTGCTAGGGCAGGCTTGCTTGTAGGAAGGCTTTCACACTTTTTGCTAATTTCTAATTAGGCACTGAGTCGCAAGGGTTGTGATGCCTTCTGGCTCTGAGAATTACTCTCTCTGTCTCTGTCTCTGTCTGTCTCTCTCTTTCATCTCCTCTGTATTTTGCTTTGGGAGCTCACTTATGAGAAGGATCTTGTGATTATCTGGTCAAGATTCTGAGTGGCCTTATGTTCAGAGCTCCCCAACAACTCAGATGCAAAGTCTCACTAGATCCAGGGATGCATGTAAAGTGTATAGTTGATTCAGGCAGTCAGATCCCTGTCTGTTGGTCTTTATTTCTCTGCTTGTATTTTCTCTCTATTTTCTCTGAAGTTCAGGGTGCTGACTTTTCCTCTGACCTAGTGAATGTAATTTTAAAAAGATTGTTGACTCTTTAAACAGCTAGTTTTCTTAGTAAAGCAGATCTAAGAACCTGTGCCAGCAGCCATCCTGGGTATGCCAGTATGGTTGCCATTACACAATGTAAAAACAGCTGCAAGCAAAACCTCAAGGGAAAAAAATGTAAATTGGACACAAACCCAGAAGGAATTCCTGGAAGACCTAAATACCTTTGAGATACAAGTGGTAGAGGAAAAAATGAAAAAAGAAATGAAAATGACACAAGACAATTATGAAAAAAAATTAACAGCTTGGTAAAAAAAAAAAAGCACACTGAAGAAAATAACACCTTAAAAAAAGAATTGGCCAAATTGTGAAAAAAGCATAAAAATTCACGGAAAAGAACTCCTTAAAAATCAAAATTGATCAAATGTAAAAAGAGGTACAAAAGCTCACTGAAGAAAATAATTCCTTAAAAATTAGATTTAGGTAACTGAAAGCTAATGACTCCATGAGATATCAAGAAACAAAATAAAGTTGAAAGAATGAAAAAAAATTAAAGTGTGAAATATCTTATAGGAAAAACAATTGACCTAGAAAATAGATCAGAGAAATAATTTAAGAATTCTTAGATCACCTGAAAGTCATTATTTTTCATAAAAAGAGCCTAGACATCATATTTCAAGATATTATAAAAGAAAACTGTTCCAATATTTAAAACCAAAGGATATAATAGAAATGAAATGAATCAACCAATCACTTCCTGAAAGAGATCCCAAAATGAAAACTTCCAGAAGTTTTATACATTATAGCCAAATTCCAGAGCTCACAGGTCAAGGAGAAAATATTGAAAGTAACCAGAAAGAAACCATTCAAATGAGCCAGCCACAGACAGGATCACAAAAGATTAACAGTTACCATGTTAAAGGAACAGATGATATTTTGGAAGGTAAAGGAGCTAGGATTTCAAGAATAACATATTCACCAAAATTGAGTATAATCTTTCAAGGTAAAAAAAAAGGATATAGAGGGCTTTCAAGCATTCCTGTTGAAAACACCAGAACTGAATAGGAATTTCATATTCAAAGACAAGACTCAAGAAAAATAAAAAAGCAAATATGAAAGAGAAATCTTGAGGGAATTAATAAGGTTAAACTCTTTATATTCCTGTGTGGGATGGTAATACACATTAACTCTTAAGAACTTTATTATTATTAGGGTGGTTAAAGGAAATCTACATAGAATGCACAGGGATAAATTGATTATGTTAGGATGATCTAAAAAAAAAATTAGAGGGGTGAAAAAGCACTGGGTTGTTGTTGTGGTTGTTGTTTTCTCTTGGTTCTCAAAGAGGACCATGATATCAGGAAGGTGATAACATTACTTGCAAGTGAATTGGATTTAAATGAGGCAGGGCTGTGCAAAATCATCAACCTTATTTTCTCCTTTGGAGACATCTGGGTCCAGTGGCTGAATGATTCAAGATAGCCCCCTATGCACTGGGAGAAGGAGGACAGAAGAGGAACAATGGGGAAATGATCTCACATTAAAAAGGTATGCAAAGAAGTTTTTATAATGAAAGGCAAAATGAGGGTGGGTTGGGCTATACTTAAACCTCACTCTCATCTGAACCAGTTCAAAGAGGGAAGAAAACAAATACAGACGCGTGCACAGACACAGACACAGACACATTCAGGTGGGTTTAGAAATTTTTCTTACCCAAAGGAAGGTAGGAGGGGGTAATAAGAAAGAGGGCAAATCAAGAGAGGCAATGGACAGAAGCAAAACAGATTTTTTGAGGAGGGATAGGATAAAAAGAGAAAGAAAGGTAACAGAAAAAAAATAGGATGGAGGGAAATACAGTGTAATCAAACTGTGAATGTGAGTGGGAAGAGCTCACCCAAAAAATAGAAGCAGATAGCAAAGTGAATTAGAAGCCAAAATTAAACAATTTGTCATTTACAAGAAATGTGCTTGAAACATAAAAGACACACAGTGTTATAATAAAAGACTGGAGCAGAATCTATTATGCTTTAGCTAAATAAACAAAACAAAACCAGGCATAACAATTATGATCTCAGACAAAGGAAAAGGAAGATAGATCTAATTAAAAGAAATAGTCAGGGACAGTACATTTTGCTAAAAGGTACCATAGACAATGAAGTAATATTAATACTAAGCATGTATGTACCAAATTACATAGCACACAAATTCTTAAAGGAAAAAGTAAATGAGTTATAAGAGGAAATAGACAGTAAAACTATACTAATGAGGGACCTCAACTTACCCCTCTTGTAACTACATGAAATAAATAAGGAAGAAGTTGAGGAGATGAACAAAACTTTAGAAAAGTTGTGACAGATTCTGGAGAAAAGAAAATGGAAATAGAAAAGAATATACATTTTTCTCAGCTGTACATGGCACCTTGCAAAAATGGACCATGTATTGAAGTATAAAAACCACAGAAACAAATGCTCCCTCTTCCGACTATAATGCTATAAAAATTGCATTCAATAAAGGGCCTTGGAAACAGATTAAAAATTAATTGAAAACTAAATAATCCAATCCTGAAGAATGAATGGATAAAAGAACAAATCATAGAAACAATAATTTCATTAAAGACAATAACAATAAGACAACACACCAAAATTTGTGGGATACGACAAAAGAATTACTTAGTGGGGAAAAATATATGTGCATATATATATATATACATTTACATTAATAAAATAAAGAAAGAGCAGATCAATGTATTGAGCATGGAACTAAAAAGAATTAGAAAAAGAACAAATTAAAAATCCCTAGTAAAAAACAAAAAATAGAAATTCTGACAATAAAAGGAGACATTAGTAAAATTGAAAGTTTAAAAAGAAACATTGAACTAATAAATAAAACTGGGAGCTGGTTTTATGAAAATTACAGTAAACTAGATAAAATGCTGGTTAATTTGACTTAAAAAAAGAAAGAACCAAATTACCATTAGCAAAAATGAAAGAGATGAATGAATGCAACACTAATGAAGATGAAATTAAAGCAATTGTTAAGGAACTATTTTGATTAATAATGTGAACATAAAATTGACAATCTAAGTGAAATGGATGAATATTTGCAAAAATATAAATTGTCCAGATTAACAGAAGAGGAAGTAGAATACTTACATAACCCTGTCTAAGAAAAAGAAATTAAACAATCTATAAGTGAACTCCCTAGGAAGAAATCCCCAGGACCAGACCACAAGTGAATTCTACTAAACATTTAAAGAACAATTAATTCCAATACTGCATATGCTATTTGAAAAAAAATAGGTAAAACAGAGGCCTTCCAAGTCATTTATAACACAAATATGGTTTTTATATCTAAATTGAGGAGAACAAAAACAGAGAAAGAAAGCTATAGACAAATTTCTTCAATGAATATCGATGAAAATTTAAAAAAATACTAGCAAGGAGATTACAGCAATATTTCAGAAAGATCATACACTATAGCAATGTGGGATTTATTTTTTTAATTAAAAATTTTTTTTTTACTTTTTGGAGGGAAATTGGGGTTGACTCGCCCAAGGCCACACTGCTAGTTTTTGTGTTAAGTGTCTGAGGCGGTTTTTGAACTCAGGTACTCCTTACTCCAGGGCTGGTGCTCTACTCACTGTGCCACCAGCAATGTGGGATTTATACCAGGAATGCAGTGATGGTACAATATTAGGAACACTATCAGCACAATTGACTACATCAATAACAAAACCAACAAAAATTACATAATTATCTTAATAGAAGCAGAAAATTTTTTGATAGAAAACCATATCTGTTCCTATTTTAAAAAAAAACACTAGAAAGCATAAGAATAAATGAAGCTTTTGTTAAAATAAGTAGTATCTATCTGAAATCAAGAAAAAGGTATTATTTGTAATGGGATAAGCTAGAAGTCTTCCCAATAACATCAGGTATGAAACAAGGATGTCCATTATCACTACTATCAGTGTACTAGAAATGCTAACTATATTAATAACACAAGAAAAAGAAATTGAAGGAATAAAAATAGGAAATGAGGAAACAAAACTATCACTCTTTTCCAATGATAGAACAGTTTACTTAGAGAACTCAAGAATCAACTAAAAAAAACTAGTTGAAATAATTAACAACTTTAGCAAAGTTGCAGGATATAAAATAAACTCACATAAATCACAAATCATCAGCATTTCTGTATATTACCAGCAGTATTTATGCATATTCTATATATTACCATCACTATTTCTATGTTACCATCATTATTTCTATATTTTTATATTGTCATTAGTATTTTTATATGTTACAAATAAAAAAATGGAGAAATTCCATTTAAAATAACTGCAGACAATATAAAATATTTGAAAATCTATTTGTCAAGACAAACCCAGGGACTATATGAACACAATTATAAAACCCTTTTCACACAAATAAAAACAGACCTAAAGAACTGTTTAAAAACAAATTTAAACAATAAACAATATTAATTAGTCAAGGGTAGGTGGAGTTAATATAAAAAAAGACAATTCAACCTAAATTAGTTTACTTACTTGGTGTCATACCAATCAAATTGCCAAAGAATTATTTTATAGGTCTAGAAAAATAATAACAGAATTCATCTGGAAAAAGAAAAGATCAATTACATGAACTGATGCTGAGCGAAGTAAGCAGAACCAGGAGAACATTATACAGAGCAACAGCAACATTGTATGATACAACATTGTATGATAATCAACTATGATAGACTTAGCTCTTCTCAGCAATACAATGATCCAAAACAATTCCAAAAGACTCATGATGGGAAATGTTAACCACATCCAGAGAAAGAAATATAGAGTCTGAATGCAGATAAAAACATCACTTTTTTTGTTGTTTCTTTATCATGGCTTTTCTCTTTTGTTTTGATTCTTCTTTATAACATGGCTCATGAGGAAATATGTTTAGTATGATTGTACATGTATAACCTATATCATATTTCTTACCATCTTGAGGTGGGGGGAGAGAGAGGGAGAAAAAATTGGAACTCAAAATCTTCTAAAAGTGAATATTGAAAACTATGTTTTCATGTAATTGGGGAAAATAAAATACCATTAAGTGGGAAAAATAAAAAAATAAAAGGTCAAGAATATTAAGGGAATAAAAAAATAAAAATGTGAAGGAAGGCAGCCTAGCAGTACCAGATTCAAACTATTTTAATACAGATGAAATTATCAAAACAATATAATATTGTCTAAGAATAGAGTGGTGGATCAACGGAATAGATTAGATGTACAATACAAAGTAATAAATGAACATAGTAATCTAGTATTTGATAAATGCAAAGATCCAAGCTTTGGGGAAAAGAAATCACTATTTGGCAAAAAATGGTGGGAAAACTGAAAAGCAGTTTGGTAGAAACTAGTCATGGACCACTATTTCACACCACATAAAGCCAAAATGGGTACATAGTTTAGGCCAGACCTGCAGAACTTGGCAGTACATAGGTCATGTGACACATGAGAATGTGCAGTGGCGACCCTACATTTTTCATGGGCTGAGGGAAATCCTTTGGTGGGCTTCATGTTGTGCAGGCCTGATTTAGACAAATAAATTAGGACAGCATGGAAAATTTTACCTGTCATCTGTATGGATAAGAGAAGGGTTTATGACCAAAGTAGAGCTAGAGAGGATCATGGGAAGTATAATAGATAATTTTGATTACCTAAATTAAAAAGGTTTTGCACAAATATCAATATGGCCAAAATTAGAAGAAAAGCAGGAAACTGGGGGTGGGATGGGAAATTTTACAGCAAGTTTCTATAATAAAGGCCTGATTTCTCAAATGTATATGGGAACTAAGTTTATAAAAATAAGACCCATTTCTCAATTGATAAGTAGTCAAAGAGTATGAAAAGGTAATTTTCAAAGAAAAAAAATCAAATTTATCTATTATAATCAGATAAAAAATGCTCTATATCATTATTGATTAGAGAAATGAAAATTAAAACAACTCTGGAGTACCACCTCACACCTATCAGATTGTTTAATATGAGAGAAAATAAAAATGACAAATGCTGAAGGAAATGTGGAAAAGTAGGGACCCTGATGTAGAGTTGTGAACTAGTCCAACTAGTCCAGAGAACAATTTGGAACATTGCCCAGGAGACTATAAAACTTTGCATATCCTTTGACCCAGCAATATCACTACTAGCTCTGTATCTCAAAGAGATGAAAGGAAAAGGAAATATATGTATAAAAATATATACAGTAGCTCTATTTTGTGGTGGCAAAAAATTGGAAGTTGAGGAGCTGTCCATCAATTGGGGAATGACTAAAAAGTGATACATGATTGTGATGGAATACTACTGTGCTATAAGAAATGATTAGCAAGATAGTTTCAGAAGGAAACCAACCAACAACCAGGGAATACTTATGTGAACTGATATGAAGTGAAGTGAGTAGGACTAGAAAAACATTGTAACTACAATATTGTAATGATAATTAAATGTGAAGGTCTTAGCTACTCTAATCAATGCAATGATCCAAGAGAATTTCAAACAATTCATGATGAAAATGCCATCTACCTCTAAAAAGAGAAGTAATAAACTCTGAGTGCATTTAAAAAATTTTCCTTATTCTGAACTTAATAAATGAAACAAGCATTTGCATAACAAAATAGAATAGAAAAAGAGGATTGCACATGAAACTGAAAATTGATTATGTACAACTTGATTTTCCTTTTAAATATATAATAAAGTTACCATGTACCATTCTTTTCTTCTTCTCTGCCCTGCCCCCCTCAGCCTTAGCTATTAGACATAAATATGTATAAATATATAAAACCATAGTATACATACTTATATTTATCAGTTTTTCCCCCCTCTGGATGCAGATAGCATCTTCCTTCATAGGTCCTTTGTAGTTAATTATAGTCAAAATGACCTGGTCATTCAAAATTGATCTTAAAACAACATTGCTGTTACTGTATCCAACGTTTTCTTGCTTCTGCTCATTTCACTCTTCAGTATTTCATTCAAGTCTTTCCATTTTTTCTCAAATCATCGAGCTCATCTCTTTTTTTGAAGGGGGAAAGGTAGGGCAGTTGGGGTTAAGTGATTTGCCCAAGGTCACATGGCTAATTTTGTATTAAGTGTCTGAGGTCAAATTTTAACTCAGGTCCTCCTGACTCCAGCACCAATACTCTATTCACTGCACCACCTAGCCACCCAATCTCATCTTTAAAAAAAAATTAATATTTTATTTTCCCCCAATTAGATGTAAAAATGATTTTTTAGCATTCATTTAAAAAAAATGAGTTCCAAATTCTCTCCCTCCTCTCCCCACCCCCCTCATTGAGAAGGAAAGCAATTTGATATAGGTTATACATATAATGTATATGTATATATAATATATATGTATATATAGTAGGTTATACATACATGAAGTCATGCAAAATATGTTACCACATTAGTCATGTTGTGAAAGAAAACAGACCAAAAGAGAAGAAAAACAAAGAAAGTAAAGAAAAAGATTGCTTTGATCTACATTCAGGTTCCATGATTTCTTTTTCATCATAAGTCCTTTAGAATTGTCTTGGATCATTTTATTACTAAGAATAGCCAAGTCATTCACAATTCTTCATTGTGTGCTATTACTGTTACTGTGTACAATGTTCTCCTGCTTCTGCTGATTTCACTTTGCATCAGTTTAAGTAAGTCTTTCCAGATTTTTCTGAGAGCATCCTGCTCATATTTTCTTATGAGCTCATCATTCCTTATAGCACAGTAGTATTACATCTTAACCATATACCAAAACTTGTTTTGCCATTTCCTAATTGATGGGCATCCTGCAATTTCCAGTTTTTGCTACCACAAAGGGAACTACTATAAATATTTTAGAACATATAGGTTCTTTTCCTTTCCTCCTAATAATCTTAGGAAACAAACATAATAGTGATATCTCTGGGTCAAAAGGTACAGTCAGATTTAAACTCTTTGGGCATAATTCCAAATTGATCTCCAAAATGGTTGGATTAGTTCACAGTTCCATCAATAGTGAATTAGTGTCCCAATTTTTCCACATCCCCTCCAACATTTGTTGCTTTCCTCTTCTATCATTTTAACCAATCTGATAGGCACTGAATGATATCTCAAGGGTGTTTTTTATTTCTCTAATCAATAATGATTTAGAGAATTTTTTCATATGTCTATAAATTGTTTCAGTTTCTTCATTGGAAAACTGACTGTTCATATCCTTTGATCATTTATCAATTGGGGGAATAACTTGTATTGTTATAGATTTAGCAAAATTCTTTATACATTTGAAATATGGGATCTTTATCTGAGAAACTGCCTATAAAAATTTCCCCCCCAGTTTTCTGCTTTCCTTCTGATCTTGGCTACATTGGTTTCATTTGTACAAAATCTTTTAATTTAATTTAATGTCACTGAAATTAACTTTTTTTACACTTCCCAATTCTATCACTTGTCTATTCATAAGTTATTCACCTACCCATAAGTCTGATAAGTAATATGTTCCTTTCTGAGTACAAATTCAAGTGTAATTTTTTCACTTGTTTTTGCTGTTGTTTTTTTGCAATGTGGCTAATATGGAATTATGTTTTGAATGATTTCAAATGTATAATTGGTATCACATTACTTACCTTTTCAATAGGTGGTGGAAAGGATAGAGGGACAAAGAGAATTTGGAACTTAAAATTAAAAAAATAATGTTAAAATAAATATAAAAAATTTAAAGTTAGTAGTCAAGGACTAAATCCTTAGTAGGGAGAGATATGTTTATCTTCCCCACCCCCTAGACCATGTCTTCTTCCTACTGTGCCTATACTTTCCAGCTCTAAGGAGAAAGAGTTTTAAGGATGACTTCTACTTTGTAAGATTCAAAAAGTCAGGAGAACAAGCCACCAGAAGTTGGGGAGTTGGAGCCTAGGCTGGGATTTACCAGAAGTCATATTGTGAGGAGTAAAGGCTGGATCTGTTGACATCAGTGGCAGAGGCACCAACTCATTCATCCCTTGACCTTGTTGCATCTGAAAGTGAAGTTGGAATGCTATATAGAAATTGCCTTAAGTTTAAGACCACTCTTGCCAGGGACTACAAAGAGAATTAAAGAAAATGTGTCCCCAAGTGTTGTGGTTGGATGTTTATACTTCATTTATCTTTAAATATCCCTCAGTAAAGTTAAAAAGTAGTGCCCATATGGGGTGTGTGCATAACAAATGCTTATAGGTATACCTCAAAATTGCTCAGTGGTTTTTGGCTATCTATATCTGCATATGAAAGGGCAAGGAATGAAGTTGAGCTGATGGAGGAGATCATAACCTTACCCACTGGATCAGCATTGTTTTGGTGCTTTTTGCTTGCTTCACAATCTAGTCTTCAATAATTAAAATTGGGCAACTAGGTTGGCTACAGCATCAGACTTAGAGTTAGGAATATCTGAGTTCAAACCTGGCCTCAGATATTTAATAATTATGAGACCCTGGGTAAGTCATTCAACTTTTGTTTGCCTCAGATTCCTTACCTGTAAAATGGGGATGATAACAGTACCTACCTCTCAGGGTTGTTGTCAGGATCAAATAAGATATTTGTAAAGCACTTGGCACACACTTGGCTAATGTTAGCTATTATTATTGGGAGAAATATTAACTGCTTACCATAAGCTAGAATCAAGACTCTGACAGAGGAATCCAAGTCCCTGGACAAGGAAATTCATCCCAAAGAAAAAGATAAGCCTGAGAGCATTAGGTTGCTCAGAGGACTTTGCTCTTTCTTATAGAGAGTTCATTACCTGGAACTGAGCATCAGTGAGGTTCCAGTAGTCAGGATTCTAAGCATCTGTGACATGAGAACACAAAGGAAATTTAACAAAGGTTTTTGCCTTAAAAAAAGTTTTATGATAAAGCAAGCCTATGTATTTTAGGCACAAAGAACATGGTACTCTGCTCTCTTCCCTTGACAAAGAATAAGTTCAGTTTTTTCAACCCAGGTAGATACTTGAGATGACAGAAAAATATAGAGAACACTGTGTCTAAAAGGACATATACAGCACATCCAGCAGAGCAGAGTCCAGCAGAGAATCCAAAGCCAGTTAGACAGCACCTGGCACAGATTACAGGACCAGAGGGAAGCAGGTATAACATGAACAAGGTAATCATCTCTGTAGAAGCCACTAGCTATAAGCTACCCCTCCTTGTGTGTGTGAGAGCCACACATACTACTTGAATGTGGGTCCATTCTGCCCACTATTTATGAGACAGTTCACTCCAACACGCATTTATTAAACATTAGGCACTGTGCTAAGCACTGAAAATGCAAAGGAAGGCAAAAACAGTCCCTGACCCTAAGGGACTGCCCTAGTGGGAAGACACTGTGTAAATAAATTAGAATGTACAGGATGCAACTAAGTGGCCTGGATCGTGTCAGGCCTGGAGTCAGGCAAACTCATCTTTCTGAGTTCAAATCTGGTCTCCGTCACTAGTTGTGTGACCCTGGGCAAGTCACTTAACTACATTTGACTCATTTCCTCATCTGTAAAATGAGCCATAAAAGGAAATGGCAAACCACTCCAGTATCTTTGTCAAGAAAACCTCAAATGGGGTCATAAAGAGGCAGACATGACTGAAACAACTGAACAAAACAAGATGCATACAGGGCAGATGGAAGGTAATCATAAAGAAAGCTCTAGCAGCCTCAAGAGAAAGACCACAGGCAGAAAGTGTTGTTTGAGCTGAATCACGAAGTAATGCAGGGTGAAGGTAGAGGTGAGGAGGCTGAGTATTTCATATAGAGAGCACGGTCAGTGTTCTATATGAGGAAGAAAAATAAACCAGTATACCTCTGTCCTAGAGAAGGTAGTCCAATGTAAGAAGACTGAAAAGGCAGGAGGACAAGACTGGGAAGAACTTTAAGTGCCAAAACAAAGGACCTTATATTTGATGTAATTAGAAGTTTATTGGGGCGGCCAGGTAGCATAGCACGTAAGAGCACTGGCTCCAGTGTTGAGAAGATCTGGAGATCGAATCCCGGGCTCAGACACTTAGCACCCACCCAGAAACACCTGGCTGTGTAACCTTGAGCAAGTTACTTAACCCCAATTGCTTAGGGGCGGCCAGGTGGCTCAGCGAGTAAGAGCACTGGCTCCAGTGTTGGGATGACCTGGATCAAATCCAGGCTCAGATACTCAGCACCACACCCAGAAATAATAACTGGTCGTGTAACCTTGAGCAAGTTACTTAACCCCGATTGCTTATTAAAAAAAAAAGAAGTTTATTGCAAGAGTCCAGCCAGAGCAGTGGCTATGTTCATGGAGAGAAGAGAATTATACAAGATTTGTCATGAAGGCAGAAAACCCAAGATTTTGCAATAGATTGTGTACATGGGGTGAGTGAAAGTAAAAAGTTAAGGATGATACTTAAAATGGAAATCTGGTTGACTAGGAGAGTGGTGATGCCCTCAATACCAGTAGTTTATTTCAGAAGAGCCACTTAAAGGGAAAGATAATGAGTTTTGTTTTGACAAGCTGAATTTGAGATGCCTATAAGACATCCAGTTTAAAATATCAATTGATGATGTCAAACGAGCTTGGAAGAAAATAGAGGTGGATAGATAAATCTGGGAGTTGTCTGAAAAGAGGTGATAACTGGACCTCTTGGAACTGATTATATCACCAAGTGAACCAGTGAGGAGAGAAAAAAAAAGAAGAGGTCCAGGGACAGAACCTTTCAGGACAATAGATGTCTGGCAAATAAGATTGAGAAGAAACAGGAAAGTAGGAGGAGAACCAGGAGAGAGCAGTGTCATGAAAATCCATAGTGTCATAAATCCATAGCTAGGAGGAGAATGTGATCAATGGTTTCAGAAAATGCAGAGATAAAGGACTGAGAAAAAATCATCTGATTTATGGAGGGATATCCCCCCCCCCCCTTACGAGTCCCTAGGTTCTCCTGTTACCATGAGATGTCAAGTTCCAGAGGAAGGTCCCCAGTATGGTGAGTGGGCCTCCAATGAAACATTCAAGGAAGGATATAGACAAGAGTTTCACAGGATGAGAAAGCATGGATGGGTTGGGATCTATATAATTTGGGGGAACTACCTACATTAATGAAATTAAGGATTTATTAGAATATTGAAACATTATTTTGCCACAAGCATTTTCTCAGACTGCAGAAGACCAACAGGCCACAATCATGGACCTGGGCCTCATTTCCATCTGTTCTCATGCCTGGGGGATGCTTCACTAATAGGAATTGTTGCTAAGGCTGCTGTCTCAGAAATGAGTAATCTACTTGCTACACCAAAAGTCCTGACTTTTATTTTTAATCTCATGAGCTCCTTAAAATTTTCTCACACTTAACATAGAGCCTGCTTGACTACAACCCCTGTAAGAAGATGTCTTTACAACTTGAGTACACATTTCTCCCTGTGGAAGATGCCCTTATTTTCATCAATGTTTTTCTCAGCTTAAGGAGATAAATTTTCAAAGCAAAAAGTTGCGCAGTAAGCATTTCTTATGCAGGCTAAACCAGTTATCATCAGAGTTCCCAGGGAATCTGCTCTCAGTTCACCACTCTTAATATGCCCTCTCCACTTATCTAAAGTCTTCCTATCCTTCAAGACCCAGTATAAATCCATAAAGTCCTCCACTGAGAAGCATCAAGATGAAAAAAAGAGGACTGAACAGGAAGCCGAGAGGCCTGAGTTAGCTTTGAGTCAGCTAGGTGATACAGTAGATAGAGCCCTGGGCCTGGAGTCAGGAAGAACTGAGTTCAAATTTAGCCTCAGACCCTTACTAGCTGTGTGCCCCTTGGCAAGTCACTTAACCTCCATTTACCTCTCAGGGTTGTTGTGAGGATTAAATGAGGCAATCATTGTAAAATGATTAGTATAGTGCCTGGTGCAGAAGAGGCATTTAATAAATGCTTATTTCCTTTTTTCTTCTTTTCCTTCCTTCCTTCCTCTCCTATTATTTGTGTGATCCCGAGAAGAGCACTTAGCCACTTTGTTGGTTAAAATGAGGGATTTGAATTAGATTTTTTTCCAGGAATTTTACACTCTTACAAATTACTGAGGACCCCAAAGAACTTTTGCTTCTGTGAGTTATATTTACCAACATTTACTGTATTTGAGATTGAAACAGATGAAATGTTAATATATTAATTTAAAATAATAAATCAAATGCATGTTAACATAAAACAGATTTTATGAAAATAATTATATTTTCTAAAACAAAAAAATTAGTGAGAAGAGTGACATTGTTTTACATATTTTTGCATACTCATTAATGTCTGGTTCAATAGAAAATTACTGAATTCTTATATCTGCTTCTGCATTCAGTCATTGTTGTTTTGGTTGAAGTAGATCACAAGGATCCCATCTCACACAGCTATATAGTTGGAAAAGGGAGGAGTATTTTAATAGGCAAATCACATCTTTACATTATTATGAAAATAGTTTTGACTTTATAGTCCCCCTTAAAAGGTCTTGGTGACCCCTAGGTATCCTTAGGATACACTTTGAGAACCACAGAATAGATGACTATCATTCCTTTTCCAGCTTTTTTATGTGATTTTAATTCTAGCCCACACTGACCTCTCCCTTTTCTGAGCTCCTGCAGCATTTAATTGTACCATATAATTTACAGCAACTAATTATGTTCTTAATCATTTTTGGTCTAATTGTTTCAATAACAACTCTCTTAGCTACATCCAGTTAAGAGACTACAGCTCTTTCTAGATATACTTAGAAAGGCTAAGTGCACAAAGAAGAATTATCTGGCAGGAGCCAGATGTTGGAGGATTTTATATGCCAGACTGAGGAGTCTGTGTTTAACCTAGAGACAATAGGGAACCACTCGAAGATCTTTGAGCAGAGGAGTCATATTATCAACCTGTGCTCTGGGAAGATTATTTTGGCAACTGCATGAAAGATGGGTTGGAAAGGGAAGATATTGGATGCAGAGAATTCAATTATTTATTCATTCATTCAATATATATTCATTAAGTCCCTACTACATACCAGGCACTATGCTAAGTGCTTGGGATACAAAAAGAGGCAAAAGACAGTCTCTGCCCTCAAGGAGCATATAAGCTAATGGAAACAACATGCAAACAAATATATACAAAGCAAGCATATACAGAATAAATAGGAGATAATGAAAAGAGGGAGAGAAATGGAATTGAGACGTTAGAAAAGGCTTCATGTAGAAGGCAGGGTTTTAGTTGAGACTTAAAAGAAGCCAGAGAGCATATATTATACTAGCATAGAAAAGAAGCGATGAGAGATAGTATTCTAATAGTTTCAGAAGAGTTTGCTTTGTCTCCCTAGATCTGTCACAAATATTTTGAAGGCAGGGAACATGGCATATACTTAAACTTTCTTGCAAAACTTGGCACAAAATAAACTATAGATACTTACTGAGGGGAATTGAATCTCACTACTTGATCGGGCCTCCAGCACAAAGCAAAGTAAATATTTTTGCTAATTGGCTGAGACAGTAGAAGAGCTGCTGTAACCTGTGTCTTTAAATTGTCTCTTTAGTATTAAATGTTTCCCATTAGTCAGCTGAATAAAAGTCTAGGATTTTTTTTCTCCATACATATAAAATCTGAAGTGTCCTTGATTTTGTCATTTTTTAAATGTCAAAGTAAATATGCTCTTAGAGATGGTGTGACCTTGAGCAAATGACTTACCTCTCCAAAATTCAATTTCCTTATCTCTAAAATGAGGAAAGACTAGATAACCTTAAAGGTCCTTTCCAATTATAAAATCTGTTATATTAATAATACAGATAGTATAGATAATAATATAGATCCACCCCAGTCTATCCTACCCATTGAACTCTGGGAAAACATACTCTTCCCTCCACCCTTCCATATTAGACCCATTAATCAATCAATTAATGGATAAGCATTATTAAATCTTCCCTACTATTTGTCAATCACTGTGCTAGGTGCTGGGGATATAAATGTAGCCTCTCATAAAAAATGTAGCTAATGAGAAATGTGGTTTTCCCAGCTGGAAGGAAAGTCTAAAACATGATGGGAGGAGCAAGCAGTCAAAGATGGCAGTGGTGTGGAGTGACAGCAAGAAGCCAAAGAACTTCGGTATTTTAAGGAGAAGAGAGAATCCCCAGGTGTACAGATGTGCTCTTGCACCAGTACCAGGCAATTGCAAATGAAGGATACTGGTATGATGAACTAAATATAATCATAAGTAATTGAGCCTTACCTGGTTCACTGACCAACATAAGGAGGGTTCTGTCTGGAGAGAACTTTGCTGTTACCTTGAGTATTGACACTACTAGGACCTAGTGAATGTGTCCCCTTTCTATTTTCTCCCCTAAGGAGTTTCCTTCTTATTTTAAATCTTGTTTATTTGCTGTCTGTAATTTTATAATAGGATTTGCCTTTAAATAAGGATAAGTTGATTTTCCATGCTTTAGATAAAGATAAGTTGATTTTTCAATACATTCTCAAAGAGTGTTTACTGTAATAGACTGTAATAGACCATATGTGCAATTGGGAAAGGACAGAAGAGAACACATGAGTTCATTGTTTTAGACTTAACCATGAGCCTATATTGAAGCTCATCCTTCCTTTCTCTCTTTCTCATTCTCATTCTCTCTCTTTCTTTTCCCTTCTCTCTCTGTGCCTGCTCCTCCTCTCTCCACCTTCTCCCCCTCTCTCCTAAAAGAAAGACTTCCAAAGAAAAAAGACAAAATAGTCCCTGTTCTTGAGGTTCTTACATTCTATTTGGGAAACAACAATCAATCAACATTTATTAAGAGACTGCTATGTGCCAGGCCCTGTGCTAAACACACACACACACACACAGACACATGCACACACACATGTAAATATGAAATAAAGACATAGTAAATGCAAAGTAATTTGTTGGGGAATTTACTAAGCTAAAGAAATTGAGAAGGGCTCTATAAAGAAGATATCTGAGCTGAGCTTTGAAGGAAGCTAGTGATTCTAAGAAGCAAAGGGAAGATGATGAAAATTACCAGGCAAACTTCCAAAAGATGGGAACGACACAGGGCAAGGGGAGGGAAATCATCCATCTCCTTTTCTTTTATTTCATAGAATCACATCTCTAGTTTAACCTAAACCTGAAAGGAATGTCCACTAGAACATATCCAATAAGTGGACATTCAGTGTTTTCTTGAAGACCCCTAAGGAGGAGGAAACCACTACCTCTGGGAGCAGCCCATTTCACACTGGACAGTGTTAGAAGGTTCTTTTTGACACTAAGCCTATACCGGCCCCTTGGTAACTGCCCCTGGCTCCTGGCTCTTCCCTCTAGGGCCAAACAAAGCAAATCAAGTACCTCCTCCACATGACAGCTCTTCAAATACTATTGATAAAATTTTCTCCTCTCACAATTGCTATGAGGGCTCAGCCCCCTTCTAAAGTGTTTGGAGATCCCCAAGCAAAAGACACCTTATTCTTTCTTCCTCCTTGGTAAGAGACAGCCAGCAAGAGGGCCAGAGCCTTGCCAGCTCTATACCCTGTTGATGCAAGACTAAGCAGGGTGTGGAGGGATTGGCAACTCCAGTCAACTGTAAATAGGATTGAGGTCATTTCTCGATTCTGAACCATGCTGTTGGTATGTCTGCGTTCAGGAGCAGCCCTCCTGAAGCGATGGATTTTATTGTTTCCTTGACTTTCTAACAGTCGAGGCCATTGCTTCTAAGATACTCAGAAATTGCCCTGGCCCAATGTTGCTGTTCAAACTCAATAGAAACTACACTAAAGAATCTGTATCCAAGTAGGAATTGGTTGGGAACATGCAATGCCAAAGAACTTGGAAATACCCCAGCTTTGGAATTAGAGAGTGACAGAATGCTTTCAAGCAACTTCTTAATTAAAGGTAGGAAGGATGAGAGAAGAAGAAAACATGAGAAGATATCTCCAGAACTTGATCATTGATTTGGAGCCAGAACTTGATCATTGATTTGGAGCCTAAAAGTTTTCCAGTGTAGCCTTCTCATTTTACAGATGAGAAAACTGAGGCCCAGTTAAGTTAAATGAGCTACCCAAGGTCATATAGGTAGTAACGAAAGAATTAAGGACCTGTGACCCTGTCTTAAATCTAAATATCTTTTCTCTATAAAACACTACTTCTTTGGCTAGAAAAAAAAACCAGTTTTATCTCTACATAATTCTACTGAAGTTTAACCCTTCACTCACTCTCTTCTTAATCCTCTGCCATTCCCAGGACTGTCCATTTTGCTGAAACCATTCTTTCAAAGTTCACAAATGACTGCTTAGAAAACTATGGTTTTTTTTCTCTATCTTCATTATCTTTACCCTTTCAGCAGTTTTTGACTCTCTAATACTATAACTTCCTAATTCTCTTTCTACTTTTATGATTTTTCCTTCAATGTTTCCTTTGCCAGAGAGTCAGTATGCATAGTGCCTAGAAAGAGAACTTCACAATCCCAAAGATCTTGGTTCAAGTTTTTCTCTGATACATACTGACTGTGTAACTCTGGGGAAATCATTTAACTTCCCTTTCCTCTCTCCTCATCCCAACACACCCACCCAGTTCCCCAGGCAATTCTAAAACTATAATTTTAAGAATGATATAAGGAATTTCCTCACAGGAGAGTTCCTGTCACTGATCTTTGCATCCCAAGACTGCACAAAAAATCTTTGCGCCATATTGGTCTTCAAATACAGCTTAGATCTTGGTGTTTCCTTGTTCAAAAACGTTCAGTATAAAGGCGCACGTCCTTATTCTGGCAAACAAGACCAACCCAACTTCCCTTCTCAGATGTATCTTCTCTTACTGCCTTTGTTGCTGTTAAGTTCTTTTTCAGTCAACTCTTTTCAACCCCATTGGGGTTTTCTTGGCAAAGATATAATAATGATTTGCCATTTTCTTCTCAAGTTCACTTTATAGATGAGGAAACAGAAGCAAACAGGATTAAGTGACTTGCCCAGGGTCACACAGCTAGTAAGTATCTGAGACCAGATTTGAACTCAGGAAAATGAATCTTCCTGACTCCAGGACTTGTACTCTGTACCACCTAGCTGCCCCTTCTGCTGCCTACTGGAATCTTTTCCACCTGCCTTCCCACCTCTACTCTTAATTCCCCCTCTCTTAAATACCCCTTACTTTCTTCCAGCTATTCAAATGAATTTTTCAAGGCTCAACTTAGACTCTTCCTTCTCCAAGAAATGTTTCTAGTCTATCCCAGATTACTAACTGACATAATTTTTCAGAATACTATCTGATAAGCTTGTTTAGCAATTCATCGTATATGACCTTGTGGCATCTCTTGTATGTTAACTTTTCATGAATGTGCTTTGTGGTCCCAATAAATTTCAGCCTCTTTAAGAGCAAAGACAGAGTCATATATTCCTCTGGATACACTGACAGCACCTATAATATAGAAAACCCTAAATAAAAACTGTATATTGACTGATTACATAAAGATATTTTATAAGTATAAAATAGGAATTTCATGGTTTGCACTATCCAGATCCAAATCAACCCCCAAACCTCACACATGCACACACCCTGCACACACAGTCCACCTTTTGATAATCCCTCAGAATAAATGACCTTTGTAGGTCGGTTTCAAGAGGCATCAGATCTATGCATAATTAAGTAAACAGCCCCTCTGTTTCAATCTCTGGGACACTGAAGAAGGCATCTTTTGTCCCTCAAGATATCTCTCCACTTTGCTCCCTAATGTCTGGAATTCCTTTGGTAGGCCAACAAAGACTTTCATTAAACAAATCAAGTTAAGCTTCAAAAGGAAAATATCAATGGAAGATGAGACTAGTGACTTCTACTCATTCCTATTGGAACATAGTTGATTAATCTCAGGAACCTTCCTGAAAGTTGGGATGGGGGAACCACTGAATCGAGAAAGGTATTTCTCAGTTTCTCAATTTTGTCATACCCCAGGCCATGTTTTAATGAAAACTATTACATTTTTTTAGTGAACCTAAATCTAGTGTGTATCAGGTCTGGGGGTAGTGGGGCAGAGGAAGATGAAGAGTTAGAGCTTAGTCTCCTGGAAGCTAATAGAAGAAAACCTAATCTTCCTTTGAACCACTACTCACTAAAAACTAGAGACATAATGACCTCTGGGGCTTTGTCCCAGGGTGAGAAATTTAGAGGGTGAAAAAAAATCTCATACTACACAATTCAGCAAAGTAAAAGTAGATGAAGGGAGTTTGAGCTCAGATGCTAGTGAAAGAGCAGGGAAGAAAAGGTTAATTTTGGGGGTGCTATGGGAATAGTGGATTGTAACTTACTTCCCCTGTTCCAGAAAGAAATCACCAAAGGAACTTTTTCTATCTTACTTAGGGCTCCCCTTTCCTTCCTTCTTTTCAGAAAATCCAGTCATCACACTCCACCCCCCTCCCAACTCCCCTGCAAGGAATACCATTTTTTCCAATTAGTGCTAATAATATACCTGTTGTTACCTTACCTCCCCCAAACTCTGTGGAGAGGAGGAGATGTAGCAAGGGTTCTCTGGTGTAATATAAAAAGCACGGTACCCCAAGTCCCATAGATTGGCAAGTCCAAATCCTTGCCAATTCTGAAATTCTGTAGCCACCATAACAACTAATCCTTTTCCCTTCAACAGAATTTGTCTTATTGACTTCTTGAATCATTTTCACATCAGAATTTGCAAAGATAATTTGAAGATCTGTTTCTAGAGAACTTTCCCCTGGTAATGGGCATCTTTCCCCCCTTTCCCCACTGTGTAACATGTGTTGCATATGTATAACCAATTTACTATTACTCATGCTGTTAGAGGTCAACACTAATTAGACTTATACTTATTAGTGCATGCAATCAATCTTCATTACTCAAGGCATACAAATAATATCATCCTCAAATAACAAACCACCAACCTGAGTTTTAGAGGTTCCAATAAGGACTCAGCAAGTTTCTCTCTTTCCCTCTCATGTCTCACTCTCAGTCATCTATGTCTCTCTCTAAGGTGGTCAACTGACTAGTCTCCATCATTCAGCACTATCTTCAAGTCAATAGGGGCTGTTTAGTCTCAGATATAAGGAATACAGAAGCCAGCTCTAGTTAAAACTAAGGTCACATGCAGGTTTTAAAAAATAATAATTTTAGCTATGAGTGTTCCTAAGTTGTATACCAACTAATTTAATTGGTGGTTTACTTAAAAATTACTGATAAAGCTGTTTATAATAATTGTTTCCATTGACGATCTGTCTTGTCAGAAGATCTGTCTATGTTTATCAGTTATTTAAGAATACACACCTGTTGCTTATTACACATCATACCACACAAGTGCTTATCTTAATACTATAAAGCAAATTACCCCAAATAGCTTGATCATGAAATGGAAGTTTAAAACAAAATGGAATCAGTTATGCTAAGATGACAAGTTAATAATAAAACTTATTTTTACTTGCTCTTGTTGCCAAAATCCCGGGTTCCTTAAGAGGAGGGACTGTTTTTTGTCTATTTGTTGCCTTTCTTTGTATCTTCTGCTCTTAGCTTAGTGGCTGGCACATAGTAGGAGCTTAAAAAAATGCTTGTTGATTGACTTACTGAGCCAAACACCCTAAGATAATATTGATAGAAAACAAAGAGCTCTTTTCCTCATTTCCCCTACCTCCAAGCCTTTGTCTCTCCATGCTGGAGTAGATGTAATCATCAAGTTCTACAAGACTGATTTGGTTGTCAAAACAATGGCAATTCCAGTAAAATGTAATTTATGCTGACTCCTCTGAGTCTGAATTTGGGCATGCTGAGCTGAAGGTAACCTCTGCTCTCTACAAAAACAAGGAAATTAATAATGGAAATGTTTAGCCTAACTAATAAAAAATAATAATAGCTTCCATTTATATGGTACATTATATTATTTGAGTGAAGACCAGCTACTATTTTAAGTGGTTTAGAAAACCATTGTGTGTGCAAACATTAGTCTGAAAGATGAATGTGCTAATTATAAATGATTCTTATCTATTCATTAGTACAGCTTTCCCAAGCAATGCCTCCTGGACACTTTGGTGCCTTGGAAAGACTTAATTGCTGTGTCTCTGACAGAGGAACCCTGTAAGGATGTTTTAAGCAATCTCTACATTGAAGGAGAGTTGAAAAGCTATTTATTTTGCAACCTCCAAAAGGTGAGTGAGCCCTTTCTGGCACTGTAATTCTGGGTTTATGAGAAGATTGCTTAAGTTAAGTACAGTAAGGAGTATTTCGGCCCCCTTTTCCTCCCTATGAATGTTTAGCTAATATTTCCAGGTCCCAGGAATACAATAGCTAGTAGGGCCACTTTGGGTTCACTCCTTCAAAGGTGAGTGATAGAAGAAGGCAAAGTTGGGACTAACCTAGGAGAGATCTCCAGTACTCAGTATAGCAAGCTCTGCAAGTGGAGCAAGAACCTCCCCTCCCCCAACCTCACCAGAAATCCTCCAGCCCCATCTGTCAACTCTAATTCTGAGTCACCCAACCCAGAATTTTAATCATCTCCAGGGAGATGGAGACTTCAAGGCCAACCTTAGATAGGAATATGAGTGAGGGGCATGTGTGGGGAAGAAATCATCTTTTATCTAACCCTTCTCAGACCAAACATTTTTTACACAGGTGCTATCATGTTAAAATGAGCATGCAGAGCAGTCTTGAAGAGACTTTTGCCAGGTCTGGAAGCATGGAAAGAGAAAAATCATAAAACCACAGAACTTTGAGATAGATTATCTAGTCCAGGGGTGGGGAACCTGCGACCTCAAGGCCATGTGGGCTGGAGGTCACAGGTTCCTCACCCCTGAATGGCTTCATTTTATAGATGAGGAAACTGAGACTGGAAGAGAAATGAAATTACTTACCTAATGTGAGTAATAAAAAGTAAAGTCAGGTTTTGCACCTGGGTCCTTAATCATGTATTCTTTTGCACTAGTCAATAAATTAGGGCCATTCACTGTCGTAAGTTGATTGAGAGCTCTCTAAGTCAGCTTTAGGAGTTTTGAAATGAGGAGACTTGATCCATTTCTCCTAAGCATTCCAAATCCTACATTTGGTAGCAAAGGCCTCTCTGAATGAATTATTATGTAGTAATACACCCTCCACACTAGGGAAGGAGAAAAGGAGAAAACTCATATATGAGAGGTGTCCAAATCTGTGTCCAGACTGGAGTAGCGATTTGACAGCTCCCCCAAAGATGATTTACTATTTTTCCCTTTTTGCAGAGGAAAAGTTCAATCTCCCACAGAGAGGTTCCAGGAAGATGATTGATGGGGAAGAGGTATCATCTCTTATGGTCAACTTCAAATATGCAGTTTTGAATCTCTAAGTACTATAGTTGGTTGAGTGAATTGAAAATATGGGATTGAAATGTTTCCTAGTCTGCTGAAGGTCAGCTAACACAAGGAGAAAAGAAACTATCTGTATCTGAGGTACAATGTATCTGTTTGGGCCTAGGTTTGTTCCACTCTTTGTTATCATCCAAACAAAAACATTTCAACACATGTGGAACTTAATTTTGCTCTAGATAAAGATTACATGAATAAACGACCCTAGAAGAAGAGGCACAGCTTCTGATGCTGAACTCAAAAGTCTCTTCCCCTAAAGGACTTTTCTCCCTTTCTCTCTTCTGCTACTACTATCTCTTATGCAGCCACAAAGGAATTTGAAAATGCCACACAGTTATCAATGTCATAAGAGAATTTTTAGTCGTTTTGTACTGGCTTCAGGAAATGGTCATTTAATTTTTTTGAGCCAGTCATGTAACCAGCTGAAGCTTTTTGAAATTTAGCTGAGACCTCCAAAAAGTTTAACTCAGGTAATTTAAACTGGTGAATGTTAAAAGAATTTCTGGCTCATCTTTTTAACTTTACTTATGATCAACATTTCCTGGTCAGCTGGAAGATTATAGAATCAGTCCTTCTCTACCTCTCTGTTATTTTTTTCCTTTTCTTTTTTTTCTTCCATTTTTCAAATGCTTTATTAACTTCTGATTTACATCATTCATTTCTACCAGATTTTGAGTTACAAATTTTCTCCCTGTTTTTCCCCTACCCACTGCCCCCAAAATAGCAGTCCCACAGGATATCCCCTCCTCCAATCTGCTCTCTCCCATATTTTCTCCCATACCCCTTTTGACTTTTCCAGTAGGGCATGGTGGATCTCTATGCCCCAGTGCCTGTATATCTTATTTCCCAATTACATGTAAAATAGTATTAATAATAATAATAATATATTTAAACATTTGATTTTAAAACTTTGAATTCCAGATTCATTCCCTTCCCCCTTTGTCACCCACCCTTACTGGGAAGATAAGCAGTTCAATATAGGTTATACATGTGTAGCTAATGCAAAACAATAACATAGTAGATATATTGTAAAAGACTGACTATATTTCACTCCCTCCTATCCCACCTCCCACTTGTTCTATTCTCTACTTTGATCCCATCCCTTTTCAAAAGTGGGTGCTTCCAACTTCCCTCTCCCCCAGCCTGCCCTCTGTTCCATCATCCCCCCTCTCATCCCCTTCCCTCCTACTCTCCTGTAGGGTGAGATATGCTATTTAGTGTGTATTTCATTCCCTCCTCAAGCCAAATTCAATGAGAATAAGGTTGACCCATTCCCTTTTGCCTTCCTATTCTTCCCCTCCATTGTAACCATTTTCCCTTGCCTCTTCTATATGAGATAGTTTACCCCATTCTGTCTCTCCCCATCTCCTCTCATTATATTCCTCTCTCACCTCTTAATTTCACCTTTTAAGTATCATCCATTCCTGTTAAATTGGTCCTGTGCCCTCTATCTACGTATACCTGTAAACATATATACATACATTCACATATGTATTCATATGCCCATATACCCTCATATATAGACACACACACACATATATTTCTATTCCCTTCAACTACTGAGAAAAGTTTCATATGTTACAATTATTGTTTTTCCATGTAGGAATATTAATAGTTCAACTTTGATAAGTTCCTTATGATTTCTTTTCCCTGTGTACCTTCTCATGCTTCTTTTGCTTCTTGTATCTGAATGTCCAATTTTCTGTTCAACTCTGGTTTTTTCAGCAAGAATGCTTGAAAGTCCTCTATTCCACTGAATAACCATATTTTCCCCTGAAACATGATACTCAGTTTTGCTGGGTAGGTGACTCTTGGTTTTAATCCCAGCTCCTTTGATCTCCAGAATATCACATTCCAAGCCCTTCGATCCCTCAGTGTAGAAGCTGCCAGATCCTGGGTTATCCTGATTGTGTTTCCACAATATTCAAATTGTTTCTTCCTGGCTGCTTGTAATATTCTCTCCTTAATCTGGGAATTCTGGAACCTGGCTATAATATTCCTAGGAGTTTTCTTTTTGGGATCTTTTTCAGGAGGTGATAGGTCGATTCTTTCAACCCCTATTTTGCCCTCTGTTTCTAAAACATCAGGGCAGTTTTCTTTGAAAACTTCCTGGAGGATAATTTCTAGGTTCTTACTTTGATCATGGCTTTCAGGTAGTCCAATAATTTTAAAATTATCTCTCCTGGATCTACTTTCCAGGTCAGTGGTTTATCCCATGAGATATTTCACATTTCCTTCTATTCTTTCATTTGTTTGGATCTGTTTAAACAACATCTTGATTTCTCATAAAGTCATTAGCTTCCATTTGCCCCAATCTAATTCTGAAACCATGATTCTCCTCATTGAGCTTTTGAGATTCTTTTTCCATCTGGCAAATTCAGCTTTTTAAGGCATTCTTCTCCTCAATGCCTTTTTGAGCCTCTTTTGCCAATTGAGTTAGTCTATATTTTAAGGTGTAGTTTTCCTCAGTCAGGCTGTTGATTCTCATTTCATAATTTTCTTGCATCGTTCTCATTTCTCTTCCCAATTATTCCTCCACTTCTCTTCTCTGCTTCTTAAGGTCCTCTATGGCCTGTAACCAGCTCGTATTTTCCTTTGAAGCTTTTGGTGCAGGAGTTCTGACTTCACTATCTTCCTCCTGTTCCATGCTTTGCTCCTTTTTGTCCCCCAAATAGGAGTCTAACATTGGAATCTTCTGTCTGCTTTGTTTCCTTTGACTGGTCATGTCGCCCCTCAGTCATTTGACCCCTGGGCTTTTTTCCACAGTAGGACTCTGCCACCAGACAGGGGAGCTTTCCTCCCAAATGCTGGGGTTTTCTCAACTGCCAGAGATATTAGATGGGTGCCCTCTCTGAGGCCTCCACATGCTCTGGCAAGCTGGACACATACCCCAGAACCTCCACCCTAGACTGGTTATCACCCATATCCAAGCAGGTTAAAGCAAGAGCTATTACTCCTCAGACTGGTCGCTTGGTTCCCCTATACTCTGCAGGCCAGGAGCTGAAGCTTCCACGTGGCGCTGGCTGGCTGTGCCAGGTGTCTCAGCAGCTTCTCACCCCAGGGGCAAAAGCCAATGCACTCCTACTGACTGGGTCCCTAAGTCCAGACTGCACTGACCTCTCACTTTATCCTTCACATCTATGTGTTGATAATTCTGGAATCGGCCACAGCTTTTGCTGATCTGGAGTCCCTCCAGACGGGGGCTGGCCCACCCTGGGGCTAAAACCTCCAGCTCATGCAGGCCTGGGCTCAGTTCCCACAGCGCTGCGCTGGCCAATTCCTGCTGGCCTGCCCGGCAGTCCTCAGTGGGAGGTTAGCTTCTCTGTGTTATTTTGTGGGTTCTGCAGTTCCAAAGTTTGTTCAGAGTCCCCTTTTTACATTGATTGGGCAAGGTGGAAGCCGGAGCCACTCGGAGGTCCTGCTTCTACTCTGCCATCTTGACTCCGTCCCCTGAACCTGCTCTATCTGTTATTTGATGTGTAAATCCTCACCTTCTCCTTCTGGCCTTTGTGAAAATTCCAATTGTATCCATCCTACCTTGTCCAATGTATCATTTTTGAAAATGTTATTTTTTTGTTTTGCTTTAATTATGGACGATGCTCACAGTGTATAATAAACTGGTTATTAAAATGTCTCTATATGTTGCTAAGTAAGATTGGCAGCAATGATTATAAAGAAATCCCTGAAAATATTTATATCACCAACGATTATCCCCCCTCTTGGTATCCACTTTTGTTGTTACTGTCATTGAGTCATTTCAACTGTCTCTGACTCTCTGTGATCCCATTTGGTGTTTTCTTGGCAAAAATGCTGGAGTAGTTTTCCATTTCCTTCAATCTGTTTGACAGATGAAGAAACTGAGGTATCTAGTAAGCACCAGCAAGTCCTCATTGCCTTAATTTCATCAAGACCAGCAGGAATTTTTAAAAACCAAAAAAAAAAAAACCTTACAAAGGTATTAAGAGGTATTCTTTGTACAACAAAGACAAAGTGAAAAGAAGCATATTTGAAAGATTTTTAAAGGGATTTCCTATGGTTAACTGCCTCTTTTTTATAGATGGGGAAACTGAGGCTTAGAGAAGTGAAGTAACTAGCCAGAGGTCACATAGCTAAATAGTAGAAGAGTCTGGATGTGAACACAGATTCTATGATTCCAAATCCAGTATTATTTTCATTCTATCAAGCCTTGCTCCAGATGATATAGCTATTTAACTGCTGGCCAATATCTATTCCAGTATAACAGGCTTCCCATTAAGCATAATGCTCCTCTTTAAATGCGTGTGTGTGTGTGTGTGTGTGTGTGTGTATCAGACCTGTCATTGTATCAATGTAAGGAGCTCACAAAGAGAAATTTCCTCCACCAATGGCACCTTCTCTATCGTTAAAGGGATCATTCTTAAAACTAAATTTAGGAGCTGAAGTTTTAAGAATCTCAGGCCTTAACCAGTATGTCAGAGGAAGGTGGAAAGGATAGAACAGGGAAGGAGGAGAGTCAATGTCTAAAGTCCACCCTAGCTTTAACTAAGTGACCTCATCATAAGTCCTTATAGGTAGTCTAAATAATTGGCACCTTTTGTGATTATGCAGAATATCAGCTTTATTCTGGTTTCCTTTCTTGATTTAGCTATAGGTGAATCAAAAAAGAGAGCAGACCTAATATGTGTTTTAGAGAGTTGTTTGTGCCATTGAGCGGTTGGATCACCAAGGCTGTATGCATCAGAGAGACAGGGTCTCAAGAGGCAGGGTCCTGAGAGCCCTCTCCAGTCCCTTTTCCCAAACACATTCTATCTCCTCTCAGACATATTCCTATGAATCGTAGGAGATATCATCCAGATTTGCTCTCTCATGTTATAAATCAGAAACTTGAGATCCAGTGATTTTTCCAAGGTCAAAAAGGGTATAAAATAGCTGACTTTTACACAATATTTTAAGGCTTGCAAAGAAACAGAATGAGGGCTCTCTTTTTATGATCACTGAACTGACCACTTCTGGGAAGGGAAAGGAAGAGTGTACACATGTGGAATATGAAAACGTTTAGTTGCCAGGTTGCAGATGGAGGTTGAAAGGGAAGAAAGAGAGCTAACAGAAAAAATGGATAAACACTAACTAGCTATATGACCCTGGGCAGATCACTTAACCTCTGTGTTCATCTCAGTTTCCTGATCTGGAAAATGGGGATAATAATAGTGCTTACCTCCAAGTTGGTTGTCAGGATAAAACAAGTTAACATTTCTAAGGTACTTGGCAGTTCTTAAAGTTCTATGTAGATGTTTACCTCTTCTTGTTATTGTTTTTGTTGTGGTTACTATTATTATTACTGCCAAAGTGCCTTCTAGATTTCACAATTTTCTGGAGGGACAGAAGTTGGGAAAATGAGTAGTACTCACTGTTGGCCACAAGATGTCGCCTAAGGCCAGTATTTGGAAAAGAGACTTCTGTCTGCTCAGGACACATCCCCACTTTTTCATAGGAGATGGCCTTGGATTTTTAGAACAGAAATTATGATGGCTTTGTTTTTTTTCCTGACTTGTAGCTAAGCAAAAAAAGGGAATAGGCTAGTCAACCATGAGAAGGTGTAAATTGCCTCAGCTGTACATAGGGATATAACAACAACAAGAACAATGATAATAATATTTATGTAAATCTTTATGGTTTGCAAAGTGCTTTACATATATTATTAGTTAGTTAAACCCAGCATGCTCTCTGGACTTCCCTGCCTCCTCTTCTTTAACCTTTTCCCACCTGCTGGCTAGTTCAGTCCCTAATTTTATGTTAAAATTGAACCAACTCACTTAAAATGCAAAATGCCCTGGGAAGGGTAAAGCCTTTACTTCAAAATACATTTCTTATGTATACTCTAGGCAAAACACAATGCTAGAAGAATTAAAATAATACATTCCTATTCTCAAGTATTTCCTAGATATTATGATTCCTTTACATTATACTGTTTTTGAGAGTAGGGAATTTTTGGAATAGCCCTGGGGGAAGTGAGTGAATGCATAGGGGAATACATAGGAAGGAACAAAAATATAAAGAATAGATTAAATAATTCTGTGTCACTTTTGCATGGGGGTGTATCTGGGAGCTGCAGAAGCAAAGTGGAACTTTTAAACCCATCCAGATCGGCAATTCAGACAACACATTTGGAAACCATATGACTCTAGAGTTTGCCAGCTGTTAAAATAGCCCTCCAATCAAATCGTTCTTTGGATGAGACATGCTGCAAAAGGGCCAGACCCATTCTGGCTCCAGGGGCAGGGCCCTAAGCAATTGGGATGTTCATTTACACTGCTATCCCGCATAGCGTCCAATTTCCCAGTAGCTGAGTTGGAGTCGTCTGATCCTGAAAGCCTTTAGCAGTTTCTATTTTTGAAGTAATGGGAATCATCTCAATGCCTCTTCCCTACAGTCTTAGGGAGGATTTGTGTTCTGTGGCCCTATAATCACTCATCCATCTCTACTTCAATGGGAAAGGAATTTGGAGGCAAAAACAAATCCTATCCATGCCAAGTAGGACATGATAACATGCTATCAATTGGATAAATAGGTAAGAAAATCAAGTCTGAAATCCAGATGTTGACACCAAGACTTCAGGAATTTGGGAACATCTGGATTTGAAGCAGAACTTCCCCCCCATTTTTAATCCAGATGTTTGGCACCCTGTGGAACAGATGAAAGGGGAGGGGCAACAAATAAAATTTAAAAATCAATACTTTTTTTTCAATATTTTCTTAATAGTAAATTCAGATCTTAGTGAATGGTTAAGAGGGGATAGAAGATAAAAAGAAAACCAAATTGACCAAATGGACCAAGTTCCCAGTCACAGACATAATTGAAGCACTACAGGCTACAAATAAATAAATATAAATAAGTAAAAGTATGGGCTTAGATAAACCATGATGACAAAAAGTGTCCTTCCATTATCATTCAAAGGACAAGCATGATTTCTCATTCAGGAATGGAAGAAATGGAAATCAGTCTCAATTGTTTCTTTCCCAAACATCAAGGGTTGGAAAATCACAACTATTGTACAGCAACCATTTTACTTTCATGTCATTTGCAACCTGCATTTGAACTATTTTTTCCCTTCTCTCCTCTCCCCTCAAAGGGAACTGGAATATTAAGAAAGCAGTGTAACAACTGTAAGTTTCTTGAGGACAGGTACTCTCTTTTATATATCACCTTATGTCCTTTAGCACAGAGCACATTTCAATGTCCATAGTTTGCTGCTTGTGGAATGTTTTCTTAAAAGCCCTTTTTTTTTCCTCCAGATTTTTGTGAGTTCTGGATAGCTAGTTTCCCATCTCAGAGTCTCAGAGAGGAGGGGATATTTTTTGGCTGATAATCACTTTGTGGAAAACAAGATCGAATTTGCAACTGCTGCTCTCACCTTATGTAGAACATCACCAGTCTCCCTGGAGGACTTATCTGATGTGCAGAAAGAGGCCTGAAGATCCTGCAAGAATCAAGGGAGGGGCTGAGTCAAAGAACTTGTTAAAAAGTGAGAAGAACTACTGATTCATACATATTTATCACTCTTTGCTTCCCCAAAGCACTTCTCCCGCTCACATAAAGTGCAACATGGAAACTACAGCTAAAATGAAACAACCACCTTTAACTCAGAAAAACAAACTTACAATTGAACTTCCTCTTTTAAATTTGCACCCCCACTTCCCCCAAAAAATCATGAACATGGGGACAGTGGTGGGAGGAGGGGGTATTTGCACAAAATATGCCCTTCAGTGAAACCCAAGAGGCTCACTGACTCAAAATGACAGTTTGGTTAAAGCTAACTCTCGATGGCTCTCTGCTTTTCCCAGGAAAAGTGAAAAAGATGCTGAAGAGTAAATAGAATACTGAAAACAAACTGCCAGCTTCTGCTCCCAGGTTTCTGCCTCTGTGGTATTGCTGCTACAGGAATGAAATGAAATTCTACACATTTGAGCATTTTACCTGAGGGAAGGCACCCTATTTGTTTGAGGACCTTTGTGGTTCCTCTAAAGGAGGCTTCTTGAGAAAATAAACCCTAGGGATTTTAAGGGAGAAATCCATCAGGAAGGGAATAAACAATCACAGCAAACTCCTTGGTAACTCCAAATGTTACAGACTGTCTCCTGCAATTTTTTTCCCCTGGGGTCTACAAAGCTGATTTATTCAGCTATGAGAACCAGATGTAGCTCTAGAACAGTTGTGGGGATCCTGCTCTAGAGGGGCTCTAATCTTTCCCCTCAAAGCTAACCTGACTGAAGGATGGGCAAATCTGGAACTTTCTAAAATAGACTTTTATTAAGAAATTTAGGAAAACAGTTCTTGTTTCATAGAAGTAGAGTTGGAATAGACCCTGATAATAGAATATTATAGACCCATAGAAGTTAGAATTGACCCTGATGGTCATTTCTAATTGACAAATAAAGAAGGTGACTTGCCCAACAGCACACATGTAGAAAACAAAAGAAGCAAGAATGGAACATCTACATCTATAGAGGCAAAAACTCCTGTTTGAATCATGACCCTTCAATACCTTCCAATCCTCTGGAATGCTTGTGTGCTCCTTTCTGTAAATCCATCAGAGAAGATTTGATGTTTCTGAAAGCTTTCCACAAATCTGGGGAAAACAATATAAATACAAATGCTAGAAGATTGTGGGGTATGTAAAACAAATCTATGAAAAGAGATATTGTTTGGGGCAGTTGGGTGGTGCAGTGGATAGAGCACTGAGGAGGACCTGAGTTCAAATTTGACTTCAGACATTTATGAACTGTGGACCCTAGGCAAGTATCTAACCCTGAATGCCTGAAGGGTGAAAAAGATATTGCAATAGAAGTGGAAAGGTAGATTTGAGCAAAATTATAGAAGGGCTCAACACTGTGTGTGTGTGTTCATTCTGACTCTCAGAATACCCCACCTGTTTAAATGGTACCCATTCTTTAAGATCCAACTTAAATGATGTTGCCTTCACAAAGTTCCTTGATTTCCAAGGATAAGTGATCTCTCCCTTCTGTGAATTCCATGACACTTTGCAACTTTCTTAAGGGATATTCCACTTTGTACCATAGCATGTCTCATCACTGCAAGCTTTCTGAGGGTTAGCAATGGTCTATATCCAGCAACTTGCTCAAACACTGAGAAGCAGCATGATGTAGTGGAAAGAACAGAGCACCTGAAATTAAGAGAAAAGCAGAGTCCAAACTTCACCTTTGATACTTGCAAGCTATGTGAGCAAAAATGAGACACAAACTCTCAAGAGTATCTGGCTCCTTATTTTTCAAATGGATTTGATAATAATACCTTGAATGATTACTTCACTGAGCTATTATGAGGATCAAATATGATGCCTTATAAACCTGAAGTTCTGTACAAATGTTAGCTATTATTAGAGTATGTGCTTGATAAATATTGCTTTAGTTGAAGTGAATGTTTAGTTGTCTAATCTAGTGCTAAAATATTGGACTGAAATGTTTATATTCAGTGGTATTTGAGTTGTCTCATGAGAACATGACTTTTTGAATTGCAGATTTTATGGTGTTTAGCCTATCCGACTTTATATTATAGTTATTATTTATTTGTTTTATTCTTCTTACTAGATTATAAGCATTTCAAGGTCAGAAACTATTTCTGATTAATTTCTATATGCCTAAAGAGGGTCTAGTACAGGACCTGGTCCATGGTATGTCCTGAATACATGCATATACATATACATATATATGTGTTTAGCTCATGGAATATTTAATTTTCTAATCACACACTGAAAGAGCCTAAAATATTTACATTCAGTGGTATTTGGACTGTTTCATTATGTGAACATGAACTTTTGAATTGCCTGATGTTTCTGTGGTTAAAGTTAAGAAAATGAAAACCCAAATAAAAAGGTTCTGAATAGCAGATGGCATGATACTGAAAAAAAGGATCAATACAAGGCTGCTCTTTAGGTCACATGTAACCACAGTAGTTTAAATGGAACCTGGGAAATGAGAACATTCATAGTCAGCTTACATATGTAAAAGAGCAATGAATTCTGAGCCAAAGGAGCTGGATTTGAACGTGGTCTTGACTATTTGAACCTGCATGGCCTCTGTAAGTTACTGTACCTTCTCTGGGTCTTATTTGTCTTGGTTTAAAAAAAATGAAGACATTGCAATGACAAACCACAATTCTAGAGAATGAACAAAGCATGCTGCCCACCTTCTGACAGACAGGTTATGGAATAAAGATGCAGAACAAGATATGTATTTTTCTGCATGGCCAACTTTGGGATTTGCTTTGTTTGACTCTTCTTATTTGTTAATAGGGTTTTTGCTTTTGTTGTTGTTCTTGCTTAATTGGTGGGGAGAAGTTAAGAGAGAAAATTAATGGTCATTAATTGAAAAAAATTTTTAAAATAAAATAAAGGCATTAGGCTAGATGAACTTGTGACCATTATGGTAAAGAGGAAAGAGCCCTGAATGTGTTGTCAGAGAACCTGGATTCAACTCCTGTCTCTACAACAGTGTCTTTGAGGTCTTGGGCAAACCTAAATTTCTCTTTGTTTCCATTTTCTTATCTGGAAAATGAGGGGGTTGTGTGAGATGGCTTCCAATATCCCTTCGATCTCTAAATCTATGATCCTACAAGGAACCACAGAACTGCCAAACTCATGACCTTCAGGAATGTTGAAAACATAGTTTAGTGATTCCACCCCCTTACATCCAAGAAAGAATACATCAATACTCCCAAGTGTTAAATGTTGATGAAGATTCCATAGTTTCCTTATGTTCTAGCTTCTCCTGTGAACTTCCCCAATATTTTAAAGCTTAGTATGGTGAATTGGTCAAGGCATAGAATAAACATGAATCCTAGGCAGAGGCAGATTTCTAAAGTTTGTGTATGTCATCTCAGAACTGAAAATGAGAAAGGGGTTTACCAGGATTGCCTTTGAGAAATCTGCATATCACTTTCAGTGAGTTTAAGCACCAGCTTGATTTTTAAAAACCCACATTTTAAAAACACTAATATTATGGCATATAGCTGAGAAGAGTGGAGCATGTCAACATTTTTTAAGAATTTAAAGGAAACGTGGTTGGCAGGCAGAAGCATCTGACTAATGACATGAAGCAAAAGACATGGAAATGTAGGGCCAGAACAAGAGGTTGGTCTGCCATGGAACTAAAGTAAGGGAGAAGAGATCAACAACATGAGATCGACACTGGTACCCAGAGTATTAAAGGGTTTGGAGTGGTGATTTTCCACATTTTTTTTTGCTTCCCAAACTCCTACACAAACAGCAAGAAGAAGAAGAAGTGATTTTAACTACAGGATAATTTACAATACTACACACAATCTACAATCGTTTATTGCTTAAGATTCCATTAAAGATTTTTAGCATGAACCCCTAAGAACATCATCTCAAATCCCCAAAGGGTTCAAGATCCAATAAATGGGAACCATTGGCCAGAAGAAGGCTTCCAGCAAGTTGGATAGATCCTCTATGTAAAATTTACAAAAGGACCCATTCAAGAATTATGTAGGAAGAAGAAACAAATAGAGGCTGTGATCTGCTGGAAGGTGTACCTAACCAGATCCTTTGAAGTATTCAAATATACTATACTGAATCAAAAGTAAGAATTCTTCCCCTTAGGGGAACAACAACAAAAATTTTATATTTATATCAGATTATTCCTAGTAATAAGTCTGTCAAGTGGGATTAAAAAAAGTATTACTCTCACCATTTTAAAAATGAGGAAACTGAGGAACAAAGGATAATCATATAGGTTAAAAATCACATGGTATCATAATAATCATAATAATTCAAAATCAGGTCTCTCTTTCCACTGTATCATGTCCTTTATTTTTGAAACTTTGTTCTTAATACTCTTTGGAAAAGGTATTTTCCACTAACCTGCATAGATGATAAAGTACTCCAGAGCAAGTTTGATTGAAAGGGTACTTCTTAGTTAAGATGGGAGATTTGACTGCCATATTCCCCACAAACAGACTGGACCACATTTCCATCATTGTTTTTGTTTTCCCCATTGTCCCATGAATTCAGTGCGTGGACCATAATTGATTCTCCTTTTGCATTCTCCACTGGGCTTTCTAAGTTCTGGGCAGTACATATTAAGGATTTACTGAATTGAAATTGGATTGAATTTTATTGCAAATGTTCAGTCTAAATGCAAATGGAAGTTGATAAGACAGATTGAAGAAGTTGAGAAACATCACCTTGGCTCAAGAATTTCCATGGTACACCATTCTGTGACAGAGGCATTTGTGGAAAGACCTATTTATCTTTTTATTTGATGTCAGTCTCACAGGTAAGGAAAATGTCTCAAACACTTCTTATTTTCCATATTGTTTAGTGGATTAGTCATGCCTGACTCTTCATGACCCTTTACGGGTTTTTCTTGGCAAAGATAAGGAAGTGGTTTGCCATTTCCTTCTCCAGTGGATTAAGGGGGCCAGAAGTTAAGTATGTTGACCAGGGTCACATAGCTAGTCATTGTCTGAAGCTGGATTTGAATTTAGGTCTCTCCAAGTCCATTGCTCTATCCCCTCAACCATCTAGCTGCCTTTATGTTCCATAAAACTTTATATAGCTCCATTATCTAGGCAACTTTAAATTGTTGACAATTTCCAGGAAGGTCTATTTCAAATTTATCTCCTAAGGAGGTAGCAAGGCAAAATCTGTCTTTGTTTTTTGTACCCACTGGACTCCAAAACCACATACAAAAGGTAACTTTTATAAATTTCTATGTGGGCAGAAGATTGAATTGATGGTCTTTGCATCCCCTGCCCAGACACCCCAAGTCTTCAGACAAAAGATCTGGGATCCCAACCATATATTCCAACAAGAGACCAGAGCTGATCAAAGTGACAGCCAGATCAAATTTGGAATCTGGAATCTCCTGAGTACAAGAGTGTAAGCAGCCCCCATTTTGATCAAACACTGCAGGCTAATTATATGTGCAGCAGAAACCTTTGGGGAAGAAGGGCAAGGAACCTTTCATTAGTGCATGCAGAGCTTTCCATCAACATCAGGCTCAGGAATGGAATGTGGGATGTCCAGTCTGGGACTTTATTTATCTTGCTGCAGGGCTGGGAGTGAATGAGGAGTGCCATTCAATGGTGAATATCCCCCATTCTCCTAATCCAAGCCTTGGCTGCAATTGGCCCTACCACTAGACTCTTTAAGGATGTGCTCTGTGGCACATAATTACTACTATCATGATTATTATTAGGATTAGGCATTTATATGGCATTTACCATTTTCAAAGCACTTTATAGCAGTTTAATTAGTTATTTCTTGCAACATTCCTGTGTAGTGGGTGGTAGTCAAGCTCCCCCTTTATAGGTGAGGAGACTGGCAGTAAGAGAGAAAAAGATGCTGCTTAAAAGGTCACCAGACAAGTGGGGATTTGAAGTCGAGTCCTTTGGCTTGCATCCCTCTGGTGACATGGCCAAGATAAATAACCCTGGTTCAAGTCAAGTTCTGTCACACCAAACATTATATCATTTTCCACAGCGGAGGATACTGCTTCCCATTGGAGGATTCTCCCAGAATGGTGTCTTGGGTATCTTTTTCCTTGATGTATCTTTGGCTTGACGGCCAGACACCTCTCACAAAATGTCTCTGTCAAGTTCCAATTCACATTCATTCAAAAGTGCTGAAACCTTTCAACTGGCAGCATGACTCCCTTTCCAAACCTCTCCATTAAAAGCATCTATAAAACCACAGAGTTATGAGACTCAAACATGTCAGTTTCTGATAGGAAGTTTTTAGCATCTAACAAATCCTGAAATTGGTCTATAAAAATATAGGAGGATGGGGATAGGAACAGGAGGTGAGGAGGGTAGGGGGAGTCAGGGCCTTACCTCTAAGCCTGACCAGAGGCTTACACAGGGAGAGGGAGAGGGAGAGGGAGAGGGAGAGGGAGAGAGAGAGAGAGAGAGA
>NW_027187336.1:1211953-1213606 GCF_028583685.1 Petaurus breviceps papuanus
AGAGAGAGAGAGAGAGAGAGAGAGAGAGAGAGAGAGAGAGAAACACGTTAGGAGAGCAGAGCAACAAGCCATTCCCCACCTGCTCCAAGCCTAGGACCTCCTTAACTCGTACAGCCTCACTTGTAGAAGAGGATTCGAAGGTAATAAATAATTACCCTCTCTTTGCTCGGCATTTGGAAAACTCCCACAGGCGGCTCAACTTTTCTTTCACTCAAAAGTAGCCAACATTCCCCAACCTCTCTCACATGGTCCTAGTTGAAAAGATACCGCTTGGAAAAGGAAGGGCGGTACGTGCGCGGTTTGGGGAGAGGGTCAGAGAAACCATTCAGTTTATAGCTCTCGTTATGAGGTTGCAATACACTACTTACCTCATGGGGTTATTTTGAGGAAAGCTGCTTGGTAAATTTTAAAGCACAATAGAAGCTGTTATTAGAAATACACCATAGGGTGAGGGAAAGGTGAGCAAGGAAATGCCAGGGGTTTATTTAATCTTCTCTCACCCTTCCCTCTTTAATTCTCATTTCTTTCGTTCCCAGCATTTAGAGTCTAAATTCCCCGAGGGTAGAGACTGCAATTTCCATTCTACGCTATACCCATGCACCTAGTCCCCGACTCCTTCCAGAATGGGTTTCGAGTCCTGGAAGTCTGGGTGTAGCCTGGGCCGGCTCCTAAGATGAATCAGGTAGTCAGAGCCATCCCCCGCTGTTCTCCCATCAGCAAAGACCGATTACGGGAAGACAGCTTCTTAGCTTTTCCCTCCTCCCCTCCTACAGTCACGGACCCTTTTTTTGACCCCTGTCCCTAAACCCTGCACTAGCCATTCCAGAGGCTTCGTGTGGGAGCGAAGGAACACAACCACAGGAGAGGAGACCAGCAGCTTAAGTCCTGCAATTGAAGTCTCCGGGAGAAGCGCTGGGACTTTCTTTCTCTGCTGGCTTCCCGAACCTCGCTTTCTTTTGTGCACCCACTCTCCTTTCCCTGATCCTGGGCTCAGAGCCTCGCTAGCCCAGCACTTTCCATAACATTGATTTCTCCCACGCCAGGCCCCTGGGTTGTCCTCGCCAGCTGCACACTGCGCTCTCTGACCCCAGCAGGCCACCCTTCTCTCGGGCAAGTAAGGGAGCCCCACTGAAACATTTCACTTCAGCCTCAGGTGGAAGCAGAAGCGGATTTTCCCCTTTTGCTGGGCAGGATTCCCCGCCCCACTCCGGAAATAACAAGAGCTTGGCCAGCTCCAGAAAGTTGGGGATTGGGGAGGGGGAGATGACATCTGTCTACACATGCTGTCTCTAACAATAATTCTTCCTACCGTCTGGGAGACAACCGGTTAATGCATTTTGCTCTCCCACCCCATAACCACGTCTTGCGGGGGTTTCCCTAGCAAAGCCACATTCTTACCCAGTTGTGTATTATATTAGACGCAACACAAGAGCCACGTGACGGGTGGTTTGGGGTTGCCGAGCCATTGGGCTGTTTCTGGTTGCCTCCCTCTTATCCTGTCTTACTGGCTCTCTAGCTCTTTTTGGTCCTGCCTTTAAATACAAACATTTGGAATGAAAAGTGGAAAAGGCAATCCCCAAATCTCTCTCTCTCTCTCTCTCTCTCTCTCTCTCTCTCTCTCTCTCTCTCTCTCTCTCTCTCTCTCTCTCTCTC
>NW_027187336.1:1213616-1231974 GCF_028583685.1 Petaurus breviceps papuanus
CTCTCTCTCTCTCTCTCTCTCTCTCTCTCTCTCTCTCTCTCTCTCTCGTTTTATTTAATCAACAATATGGTAAACGACAAATATGAAGGGATGGGCTGAGCTTTCTACTTTTCATTTCAATGTTTGATTTTAGAAATAAAGGTTTATATCTCTTCCCTTCTGTTGTGCATATGAGTGTGTTTTATTTATAACTAGATTTGGGCTCCTGCCCCTGGGCCCCTTACAAGGTTACGATATTTGGAAAACTTCCAGCTTACAGAGGTGGGGGGGAAATAGTCTCTCCAGTCCTTCGACCTTCCCATGTTCTGGACCCAGAGATCCAGAGATTCTCAAATTGTACTGTCCACACAGACAGCGCTGGACTAGTGCAAAATTCCCTCCTCGCCATCTCCTGCTGTCTGACCTCTCCCTGATCCATTCGCTTAACCCAACCTGATTTGAAGTCCTGGGTCCCGAGTCCATCTTTTCCAGATCATTCTGGAGAAAACCTTTTTAAGGACCATACAAGGGCAGAGATTGGGGAGTGGCCAGATGCAACTCTCAAGTAAGGTATGTGACCAAGGAGAAGCTCCGCTGCCTGCGGAGATGCTGTATATGGGGAAACTTGGGCGTTGGGAGTTTTAAAAACCCTGGACTAATGACAACTCGGTTGGACAAATGATCAAATCCTCTAACTCACACACATCTCTTCCCATTCCCAATTAAAGCAAGGAGAGCGGGCCTGCAGATAGATTTTTTCATATTCAGTTTCAAGGTGTATCGATTCATCAATTCCACCATCCTCACTTTCCCTTGTCCTCTCGATCCTTCTCTTCCAATCCTGGAGAGATGAAAGGCCGTAATAAAGGAAAAGGACCATTCATAATATTTAAGAATCAGTATCAGTGGCAGAGTCCTGGCCCTATGGTCCTCGTCAGTGGAAACTCTCCCCTCCTTTTTGATTCTGAACCCCATTAAACTGGGGCTAGCGGTGACTAAAGAATAGACCCCTCCAACGTAACGAGGTGTGTATGCAATAACTCCTAGAGGCACACAGATTCCTCATCTCCGGATGTCCAGAAAGTCCCACTTCAATTCCCAAATCCCAGTTTGCTATGTCTTATCTAAGGGTGATTTTTGTTCGATTCAGTAGAGTTTCTGGATCCCTGCAACAAAGAGGACATGTGGGTGACACCGCAGTGTTTAAGAAGGCAGCAATTAGGTGGCAGACTCGGAGTTTCGGGGCCTTAGAGGGCGGTAGTCTAGCAGGCCCACTTCCAGGCTTTCCTGAGAGGCACTCGTAGAGGAGGCCAAGTGGAGAGATTGTGGTAGGTTTGGAATGACAAGCCAGAGTGCTCGGGACCGGATGATAAATCTCCCTCCCTAACAGCGGAGGAACAAGTCGTCAGATACTTCTGCCCTAGCTCTGGGCTGGCTGATGTCCTTTGATTCCTAACGAAACAATCTTTTTGCCTTCTTTCACCAAGCAAATCATGTCCGCAGGTCACATGAAATACGCACAATTTTGGGAGGGAAGAAGTATATTTAGAAAGTTGATTCTCATTCCTTAACTTGGGCCTTTTCAGGGCAACCTAAACATACTAAGCAAAGTGGAGAATTTAAATAAATTCTGGAAAAATCAATTTCCCAGTAAAGAAAAAAAATAAAAACAACAATACCAAAACCACCTCACTTTTTAGTCTTTTATTTTATCGTACAGACATTTTAAGTGAGTTCTGATTTACTTGGCTAATTGCTTTATTTCTAGGCTTTACTTTGTACAAGTAGACACAACAAGTTAACTTTTTCTTGTACTCAAGACTGAAAAAATTCCCGGTCCTCCTGAGTTCGATGCCTTTAATTGGAAACTGGTGTGCACCTACCTCACGTAGGTCAGAATTTTATTTTATTTTATTTCGTTTCAGCTTTCCAGTCCCTCAGTCTTTTCATTTTTGTCTTTTCCTATCTGGATGATTTTCCCACAGGGATGTTGTCTCCCCAGTCTTTTGAGGTTTGGGGTAAGATATGGGGAGAGAGATACACTTGGGAGAAATGCCCTGAACAGATAGGAATACAAGAATACCTTCCCTGGATAGTAGAAATAGTCAGTTTAATTTAACATTTATTAAGTGTCTGTTGTGCTCAAGGCACTAGATTAAATTTTAGATGTACGTAGTGACATATGAAAAACAAATGAGACAAGTCCTGGCTTTTGAACAACCTACAGCTTATCAAGTTGAAATGTGTGCATAAATAGATAAATACTAAGAGAATTATCTTCATTCCTCTATATAAACTTTAAAATTTACCATGGATGTTAGGAGAGCGTTCCAATAATTCGAGGAAAAATGCAATTCTAGCGAAATATCAAGCTGTTGAGGGAAATGTATTTGGATTTGGGAGGAGCAAGGGGAAGAAACGTCATTGAGGGCCAAACTTTGTGGGAACAATATGTATAATTTATTTCATATATCATATCTAAATTATACAGGATGTATGTGTTATACACATATGAACTTTCTTTCCTTCTACAAGTTGATATGGCAAGTCCAACTCCAAGGCTAATTTCTCCCCTCATTAAGATGACCACGTATAATTTAGGGGTTTGTCCCCTAAACAAAGTTCCTTTCTGATCCATATCTCCAATAAGCGATCTACCTACAGAATATAGTTTCTGGACCAACTGTAGTTTTGATTAGGCAGAAAATCTCCAGGAAAGGACATTTGAATCCTCTCCAGTTTGGTCAAACACAAATCCTTGCCTCAGCGAATCCTTATCCCGAAAACACCTGCAAGTTCTATAACTGACGACAGATGGCGCTTTCCTCACGAAAATGGTTCCCGGGTTTCCGGGAAGCCTACTGAACCTTTGGTTGGGAGGCCAGCTGATGTTTCTCTGTATTGGGAAGGAGAAGAAAGTGGGGTTGAAGGCAAGGAGAACTGAAAATTGGACTAGAAATAAAGACAGCTTGGGTCCTCCAAACGCAAGACTGGAATTGGGGATCCTATTTCTACGTCTCCCTTTCAAAGGAAAATAAATAAATAAATACCACTGCTTATCACAGACTTGGGAACCCTTTCTTTGGTTTATTTTTCCTGAGCTATAGAAAGCTCAGACTTCACCTCTCAAAAGAGTTAATAAACATTGTCTATAATGGGTAAGGATAGGCCTCTCCAAAAACTCTGGAAATATAATAAAAAAAACCTGTCAGAAGTTCACTTTACGGTGATTCTGTACTCACCCACCCCCAACACACACCCTAAATCGAAGAACTGAGGTCAACGTAACCCATAATTTTCATCTGCCCCTGTTGGCTCCTTCACCTATTCCACCAGGCTACCACCCCACCCCCATTCAAACACCCTACGTCTTCTATCTTAAAAAAAAAAAGACTCAATAATTTGGGGAGGGGAGAGAGGGGAGAAGAAAAACGGAGGAGAGGGGAGAGAGGGCGCTTTTTCAATTGCTGCAATAATTGTCCGCGAGATGGGTTTCTTAATCTGTTCATACATTATTGACTTCTCCTCCAATATTTGGCTTTGCCGCTTTTATCGCCAGGAGATCACGTACTCGACTCCTTTGCATAACAATTTTGGAGAGGACATCCTCCGAGCTGGAGGGGACGAGACTGGAATGGAGTTGGGACCCGGCCACCCCCACTCGCGCCCCCACCTTTGGATCCTATTTCCCCTGACCGCCGCTGGGCAGCAGTCAAACTTCGTCCTGTGAAAAAGAAAGAGGGCACCTCAGCTTCCCCCAACATTCAACTCTCCCTCTACTCCTCCAGGCCCCTCTTATACAGTGTGATAATCACACACAGCACCTTACTGTGCGGAGAGGAGATAAGAGAACTGACCCAATTGAATTGAGCTCCAGATGGTAGCTGATCAGTCCCTGTTGGGAGAAGTTTGATGAGGACATAATGAGACCCCGATTCATAGAATAGGAGAGTTCCATCAGATGTGAACAGCACTTTTTTCAGTTGCTTTGGAGGATGGGGCACAGGTTGGAGCTTAAAGTAGCACTCCAGGTGAATCCCCAACCCCGCCCCCCCAAAAAAAGAGATCTCTGCCCGTCAGGAGTTGGGAAAGAAAACCAGACCCGCCTGTTTTATCTATGTAGATGTTAATGTTACTCTACCTAGGCCCCAGTCGATTCTATGCTTCGTTAGTAAATGAGGGTTTAATTCCTCCAAAAAAGATTCACTTTGAAATCTCAGGTCTTTTCTAGAAACTAAGAAACTTAGATGGAGAAGTCGGAACTCGAATCTGGGTATGTTCTCCTAATGGTCAGTTCTGAAAAAAAAATTAGCTTTGCCAGTCTCGGGAAGAATACAATCCCACGCACACACACTTACCCACACATACATACTGACACACATCATCTTGGTCAAGGATAAATTCAGTTGAAGCCTTCGAGAATCGTGCAGAATAGTGAGTATCTTTTCCTTTAGCTCAGAATTTTGAAGTGACCTTCTTCCCAAACTGGTTACCTTCGGATCCTTGACCTTGATGAACTTGGAATTCAGGGGTAGGGAAGGGGACAGATGAAACTTCTAGATCCTCAGATCTAAGGGATGTCCACTGTCTGTCTTCCCATAATCTCAAGCTCTCCACTCCGTAAATGGACTTGTTTCCCCCCCCCCCCCATATATTCTCCTAATTATACCGACTCCCCTTGATCTTTTTTTTTCTTTTTCTGAAACAACTATTTCTGGAGTCGGATGTCCCCAAAGCTCCGTAGCGAGCTCTCCCTCATCAGAGTTCAAAACATTCCTACCTCCAGTTGTATCTGCAGGTCTGTGATTTGGAGGGTGGGGGAAGTGATGAGTGTGACCCGAGCACAATAAGAGCTCAGGGAAGTTGGAATTGAGGAAGACTGGGGTTTTGACCTTTAGTCGATGGGTACCAGTATCCTAGTCACCGGGCTAGGAAAGTGGCTGAAGTCCCAAAGAGCCAAGGCCAAGGTCTTTCACATGCCAGATGTGTGTGTATGTGTGTGTGTGTGTGTGTGTGTATGCGCGCGCGCGTGCCCGCGCGTATGTGTGCATGTGTGGTGTTTCTCCTTCCCTTTTCATCTTCAGTCCTTGACTGCTGTGTCCAGACCTGCGCTCTAGATCTCTGTCTAGGAAACAACCTCCTAGGGTAGAGTGGGGGGGGAGGGGGGAGGGGCGGGGAAGGGGTTCTTACTTAGGGATTGAGTATGGGGAAACAGTCAAATTTAGAAGAAAGAAAAATTTAAAAGCGAGAAAATTTGGAGCCCTGTTGGAGGTTTCTAGACGAACGGCTTTGATTTTTTTCTTCTCCTTTTCTTTTTCTTCTCTGATCCCGGGCCGCTGAAGAATGGATTTAGCTGAACATAGGAAGAGAGCCCAAGAGGCCGGGAAGCCCCGGGAAGCCCTCCCCGCTTTCTCTCCCCCCCCCCCCCCCTCCCTCAAACAGATACCGCTTGGGACTACCCCGCTCCTTCTCCCCCCCCCCCGCAGACATGCACGCGCACACACACACACACACACACACACACACACAAACGCGGCTCCTGTGGACTACGCACCGCGGCTATCCGGCGATCGAATCCAAAGCTGAGACTCGGACAGGTGGGGACACAGACAGCACACTACTCCCAAGCGGGATCTGTCTGAAGGACTCTGGAATGGGGTGGGAGAACCGAGTTTTCAGTTGTGTTATGGGGCGGAAGGGGGAGAAAAATAAAGAAGGGAAGAAAATCAAACCAGAAGCTTCGTTTTAACTTTGGTTTTAGTGGAAGGAAAGCGGGATTACTTTGGCTATCTTGGTTTTGGGTTTTTGGACCCCTGAGATTCGAGCTGAAGAGTGTGACAGTGTTAGGAGCAAGAAAAATAAATAAACCTATCAAATTCGCCCCCCCCCTCCCCTCCTTTTAAGAGAACGATGGTTACCAGAAACCTTTAATCCTAGTGTCTATCTCGGAGTGTATCTTTCTGAGACCGGGAAGAGACTTATTCCGGGGAAGGAATCGATAGAAAACGCCCCCTTCCCCAAAATCAAAGGCAGAGAACCAAGTTTTTCCCGGTTCTCTGTATGAATCCCTAAACGTTTGCATTCGTTAGCCAAAACCCGGGATTGCAGAATTCCTATCTAGAAAATCGTAAATGCACACACACACACACTCAACTTGGAGGAGAGAGGTGGCAACATGTTAGGGGAGATCATGTCCTTCTTCGAATCTCTCTAATTTTAAAAGATGCTTTAGTTTAGTGACATTATTTCCTCTCTTTCCAAAGTCTTTCCGAGGGCAGACCTATAAGGGTTTTGTTTTCTCTTGGGCGTCTTGTTCTGTTCTTGGAAAGGGTGAAGAGGGACAATTATTTCGAACTGTATAAGTCCAATCCACACAGAACCACTTCACTCAAATAAATATTGGAAGAAGCTTAGTACCTGGGGTGAACATGGGAAGTTGGAAGAAATGGGAGAGGAGAGTGGGAAAATAAAATCCAACTAATTTTTAATTACCAAAAAACTCCACTGTTTAATGTTAGGATATTTCTTTGCAAACCAGTATACGACTTTCCACGAACATGCACATGTGTACGTTTTACAAACCCAAACTTATGGAAACTTATTTCATCCAAAAGGACTATTAACAGCTTACCACAAACAAATCCATCACCACAATTTCTGGGACTAAGGAGGTATTTTGTTTCCAAGGGTCTTTCTCTTTTCTCCCTTCTTTTTCTTCTCCTTTCTCTAGACTCACACCAGCTCGAAGTTTCTAGCAGAACTCCTTCCAGTACCTATTACCAAACGAATCCTCCCCACCCCCATTATTGCTTTCAAATGAAGACTGAATCCCCAAGCGATAATTGAATTAGTCTATTGAAAGGACTGTCAGGTACAATGACGTGGTTCAAGCCCGCACATTTCCCAAGGTCTATAGGCTTTGGGGACCTGCGATGTATAGTCTGACCTTACAGCTCATAATAATACTGCTGCACTTGTAGTAGAAATCTACTCGCATTCACTTCCAACAAAACCGCTGGTCACCCAGTCCCCGTAGGAAGACTGGAATCTATTGTGTTAGAACAACTCATTTATGTCCTGCACCATAAGGCCCCAATGTGATCTGATCTAGACTCGAAATAGGATTACCACCGTGTATATTAAACACATGGATATACTTCCTATCACACATAGAGAAAGACAGTCGATTTTTTTTTTTTACCAATTATTCTCTCCATCTTCAAAAGGAGAGGGAGAAAATCACATAGAACCCCAACATTAATTTCTGCTTTAACTAAAAATAAAAACAAAAATCTGGTAAAAAAAAAAAAAAAAACGAACACCCTACTTAAAGGAAAGACCCCCGGGAATGCACTTTCACAGCCACACACAAACACAGAGGGACACAGAAAAACAGACAGACATAACACACGCAATACCACGAACAAGTGGTCTGAGAAAACTATGTCCTATATGCGATGGGGATTGGGGAGAGAGGGGGAGAAAAAGGGAATGGACTTTTCAGATTGTTTTCCTTCAATTCTAAATATCTCCAGGACCCCCATCATCTTTGGGGCCTTAACTCCCTCCAAACTCTTACCAACATTATTCCACCCCGTGAGATTTAGTTTCCTCAACACATATACACTTACTCTTTGTCAATTCCCCAAATTCTTTTACTCAATAGAAGGACACCACTTCAGTAAGGTGGAAAGAGGTGAGGTATCAGACGAGTAGTAACCACAGTGACCTTAAGTCTGGGTTACAGAAGCACCCCTTCTTTCTTGAAAGGTGACAATGGAAAGGGGAATGGCACACTACGACTTATAATAAAAGACACCTTCTCCTTTTAGATGGAAATGGAGGGGAGACCAAAACTGCCCGGTTTTTCCAGGAAGAAAGTGAAATATCTCTATTAAACCCAACGGAAAAGGTTGAATCTATGACCCCCTGATCTAAAGTGCCTTTCGCTTCCACCCTTCCTCCTTCACTTTCTAGGGGGGAGAAAGGGAACCTGACGGGACCGGGGACACCACAGCACCTACAAACTTCTCGTTTGCGCTAAGATTCAGGCCCGGGAGGTGTTTCTTTTCTCCTGAGCACTTTCTCTTCTATCTCTTCCTACCCCCTCGCTCGAACACACATTCCGTGCTACCACTTTTCTCCACCCCTCCCTGGGGTCCCCAAATCCAGATTTTCTCTAAAGAGAAGGAGAATTCACATCTCCGGAAGAGAAGGAAATCCCCCTCTACCAAACTTAGGCAAATGGGCCCCCTAAAGAGGGCACCCCTTTAAGAGAGAGCACTCTCACTCCCTTCACGTAATTTCCAATTTGATTTCAATGCACTAGACTTGAGCCAGGTAAGGAGTGCAGCTTGGAGAGGGCAGAGAGGCAGGGCGGGGGTGGTGCGGTGCAGAGGTGAGCTGGCCGAGCGGCGGTCCAGCGCCAGGGCCCCGGCTTTGGGGGCTGGGAGCGCGCATTGTGCTCTACATTACCGTCGGAGCTATAGGGCCGGCGGTGCATTTATCATCCCATTACTGTAACAAATCCGGGCTCCACTACATGAAAGGTAAAATGAATTACCGACGTTAAGCCGTCAATAAAGTCATTTCTGTAAATGGTGTCTCCAAAGGGCCTCCGCATTATTCAGCTGGCTTTATCAGCAGCCTGGAAATTACGTGGAGGAGTCGGGCCGCGTGCAGCGCGGGCCCCGCTCACTTTGATTAAGCGTCTTGCCAGCGCAATGTGACAGAGCTTTTGACCAGGTTTTTATTCACAGTCCTGTGATGAACGCCAAGCTGATCAGGCGGAATGAAGAGTAATTAAAACCTATAAATTATCTTCCGCAGCCCTTCTCGAGGCGTCTCCTGCAGGCGAGATAACGCGTCGAGACCCTATTTACGGCGCTGAAAGGGACCGAGCTGCACAAAAGCTACGTGGCTAAATAGGATATTGATAGTGTCCTAATTAGAATTTAATTAAGTACCCACGCTTGCTTGCGGGATAAAGATTTCATTTTTGCTAACTTAAATATAAATAAAATCCCCCCCCATTTTGGTGCCTGTATGTCTGAGGGGGTTGAGGGAGACACATTGGGGGAGAGTGCCCCTATATTTTGTTAGATAAGGGGGGAGGCAGAGCGAACTCCCCCCCCCCCGTGGGTGGCGGTGTTATTTGAGAGGCCCCAGTCAGCGGGTAGAAGTCCCTCCGAAGTAGAAGAGTTCAAAGTATTCTCTCCTCTCCCCCCCAGTCTCCCTCCAGCTCCCGGCACCCCGACATCTTTCTCCTTTATTCCAAGGGTGACAGTGATGCTGGCGCCTCCAAGGGGATCCTTAGATTAATTGTGAAAATAGGAAAAGAAATCAGAATTCCCGAGCTCGGGCTAGCTCGCCTCAGTTGTGACTTGTCCAGGCTTGGCATCCTTTTCATGTCCCCCCTCACCACATCTCCTTCCCCCAGTTTCCAAAAAAAAAAAAAAAAAATTCTGGGCAAAGACTTCTTGAGTGCACGCGCGTGTGAATTCCTGAAGTGACTGTTTCCTGGACCAGGCCTCGAGGAGAAGAGGGAGATGAAAAGGGAGAATTGGCCGGGATCTCCCCCACCCCACCCCACGGTCTCCAAATATCCCCCTCTCCTCCCAGGGGGAAGAGGCAGAAAGAGACAGGCTAGGATTCCAAACCCCTCTCACCAGAAATAATACTCCGATTTTCCGTCTCCCAGGGAGTAGGGGCTGAGGCAAAAAAGGAAGAATATTTCGGGGTGCACATATGCGCGGCGAACCCCCCTCTCCCAAAACAGTTATACTCTCAATTAAGTGTTAGCAAATTGAGGAACGGAGCTCAGTCTGCTAGGCCATCCTCAGAGGTAAACAACTCTATAAACCCTGATCAGACGGAATTCTAAGGGTCCTAGAACATAGTGGATATGGTAGGGTAGTGAACTGGTGCTAATTTTTAGGAGAATTGAAGGAGAATAATTATTCTGTGCCAAGAAAAGGGTGAAAGAGCGAGTATTCGAAATCAGTATCCTAGGTAGCATAATATGTAAGGGTTAGGGGTCTTTAAAATAAAATACTTAGCAGGAAATAATTATAGGAAATAACAGGAAATAATAAAAGATTGGCTTTTAACCAATATCCCTATGGTCCAAAGATCTTTCCCCTAGTCTTCTAATCTAGAGCTTTCCGTTCACATTCCGTGGTATTAGCGTCTGGAGATTTCCAGGCAAGCGACTTCTGTTCTCCTTGGAGTTGCTGCTGCCGGGCTAGTAGGCTAACTGCAGAGGAGCCGACTGCGACCGCTGTTCTTTCAGAGGGTAAACTGTCAAACCCGCTTCTGTCTGAGGCGGCCAAGAAACGTACTTTGGGATCTCTGCTATATGCCCCAGTACTTTCAAGTTGGGTTTCTTGCACCGCAGTACCTGCGCTGTCTGGCCACGAGCTGATTCGAAACAGTTATATAAACTTGACTAAGTGAAGGAAAAGGAACGACTTCAAGAAGACTGAAGGATGCTTATCAGACCTAGAAAACGTTCGACGTTGCAGGCATGAACTGCCTAAACTCGATCTCCTACCTTGCCCCAGATAGTTTCATGGTTCAATTAAGAAAAAGGAAAAAAAAAATCAGTCTCTAAATCTGTATCAAATTAAACTCCTGCTTAATAACGTCAGAGAGCAAATTTCATATCTTATCGTAACCACCATTATCACCATCATTATCACTCATGCCCACTCCAGTCAAATGACAATTTCTCAATCTCCATAGCAGAAAGCAAAATGGTGAGTTTTTTGGAGGGGGGGAGGAAGCGACAACTCTTTTCCCCTCTGACCCTGCTTGGCCTGCTGAATATGGACCCGTAAGCCTATCCTGTATGACTTGAACAAGTTTTTTATGGAGTTAAGTTCATATTTGTCTACACCACAAATCTCTCTCACACACACACACACACACACATTTAGGGAGAAGGGCAGGGAAGAGTTGGAGGCCGGGCGTAGGAAAAAGGGGAACTTTTGAGAGGGGGTGGTAGTAGTGAAGAGTGGGGGTGGAAGAAGAGCCGAGCGGAGAATGGACGAGCCAGGCTACTCCGTGACTCCCCCTCTCCTCTCTCCAACCCCAAGGATTATTTATCCGCAAAGTTCCAAGCCCACTCATTGGCCTGCGTCATGGGTGTCAGCGAGAGTCGCGGTTCGCTATTGGCCCCTCACACGTGCGGCCCAGACTCACGTGCTTCCGGTTTGAATGCAAAAAGTGTGCCTGGGTGATTTTTTTTTTTTAAGAGAGAGAGTTTGTGCAAAGATCGGAGCTGTCAGAGATTTGGGGGAAAAAAAAAGGAAAAGGAAAAAAAAAAGCCCAGGCGCGGTGGTGGAGACATCTCCCTGCAAAAAAAGCAAAGGCGATTAAAGGCGCTGCCAACCTCGAGCTGTGGGCAAAGCTGAGCATGACACTTGGGGAAGTCAAACCCCTCACTATTGCTTAGGAAGATGGCTAGATTTTAAGGACTCGATTTTTTTCCCCCTTTAAGAAAAATTATTTTATTTGGGGGAACTCCTCCTGGTGTGGCTTTTCTTCCTTTAAACAACAACAAAAACTGAATCTGGTTGCAAAAAGAAATAGCGAAGTGTCTTCATTTCTGGATATCTGCAAATTAGAGAGGAAAACAGATCTGTTCGGTAAAAGAGACATTCGAGACAAGCGTCTGATCTTTTTTTTTTCTCTCTTCTTTTTCTTCTTTTCCTTCACCTCATCTTTTTTCTCCTTCTCCTCCTCCCTCTCTTTCTTTCCTCCCCGCACCCCCACCGGCCACTGGCAAAGTGGGGTGGAGAGCGAAGCGGGGGGGAGGGGGAAGGAAGCCGCGTCCGGGGCGGCGGGGCGGCAGAGTATGGAAGAGCAGCAGCCGGAGCATAACAGTCAGCGCGACTCCACCATAGGCACTGCGAGCCATAGCATCAGCAGCGGCGGCAGCAGCAGCAGCAGCAGCAGCAGCAGCAGCAGCAGCAGCAGCAAAAGCAACAGCAGCAGCAGCAGCAGCAGCAGCAATAGCAGCAGCGGGAGCAGCAGCAGCGGCAGCGGCAGCGATGGAGACAGCGTGCCAGTGTCCCCGCAGCAAGCTCCCTCCTCTCCTGCAGCACCCTGCCTCCAACCCCTACCCCACCACCATCACCACCACCACCACCATCACCACCACCATCACCACCAGCCCCCGCCACCGCCCCAACCGATGCCAGCTCCTCCTCACCAGCCGCCCCCACCTCCTCCTCCGCCGCCGCCGCCCCAGCAGCACCGAACCACCAACTTTTTCATAGACAACATCCTAAGGCCAGACTTTGGTTGCAAGAAGGAGCAGCAGCAGCAACAGCAGATCTTGGTTGGAGCAGGAGGAGGAGGAGGTGGCGGTAGTGTTGGTGCTGGTGCTGGTGCTGGTGGTGGTGGTGGTGGTGCAGGAGGAGGAGGAGGAGGCGGCCGGACAGAGCGAGACAGAGGCCAGACAGCAGCAGGTAGAGACCCGGCCAATTCTCTGGGCACGCGGCCGGCCAACCCGGCTTCACTTCTCTGCCCAGCAGATGCTAACTGTGTGACGCCCGACAGCTCTGCGCCGGCCCCGGCCGCCGCCGCTTCCAAAGCCAACCCAGCTGCAGCGGCTGCTGCTGCTGCTGCCGCGGCAGCGGCTGTGGCGGCGGCGGCAGCTGCAGCAGCCGCTGCGTCCAAGCCTTCGGAAGGCAGCGGGGGAAGTCCTGGAGCAACTGGCGCTAAATACGGGGAACATGGGAACCCGGCTATTCTACTCATGGGCTCAGCCAACGGCGGGCCAGTGGTTAAAACTGACTCGCAGCAGCCGCTAGTATGGCCCGCTTGGGTCTACTGTACGCGTTATTCAGATCGCCCATCTTCTGGTGAGTACACCCTTTGAAGTGAGTCCTCACTCCCCTGTCCCTCTAGGGTCACCGGTGGACATTCCCCAACGCCACGCCCGCCAAGAGCTCTTAGAAACCAACATAATAATGCATTTTTCTTCCCCCATCCCTCCCAACCTATCCTATTCCTTTCTCTGTTCCTCTTGCATCCACTTCTCGCATATTTTATTTGTTCCCCCTTTTCTGCGATGCCTTCATCTTTTGCCCAGACTGAAGTTCTGGAACAGTTGGGGTTGGGCAACGGGGAAGATTCACTATTGAATTCCTAACACTTTAAAGTATTGTTCATAATAATTTTCTTTTTTCTTTTTTTTTTTTCTTTTTCTGGGATTGGCTAAGGACTTGTGTTTGGTAAAGATCGGAAGGCCTAGACTAGAGAGTTCGGTTTTACATCGACAAGAATCTAGGCTGCAATTATAGATACGTGTGCATTAGAATTTATACACACTAACAATATTCTGCAATACTGCAGAGAGACAGAGAGAGACAGAGACAGAGAGACAGAGACAGAGAGAGACAGAGAGACAGAGAGACAGAGAGAGAGAGAGACAGAGAGACAGAGACAGAGACAGACAGAGAGAGAGAGAGAGACAGAGACAGAGAGAGAGAGACAGAGAGAGAGAGAGACAGAGAGAGAGAGAGACAGAGAGAGACAGAGAGAGACAGAGACAGAGACAGAGACAGAGAGAGAGACAGAGACAGAGACAGAGACAGAGAATTTTTTCCTTGGGTACGGGGAAGGAGAGGCCCTGTTGTGGGGCAAAGAAACAAGAGGTTTTTGTAGAATAATGTCAGAAAGGAATCACAAGGATCCCCTGGGCTGTAAATGTTGATAGTCCAGGAGATGATTTTTAGCTTTTAGAAGAAGGAGGTGGAGAGGGACAATCTAGTGAGAAGATAGAAAGAAAGAGAAGCTTGAGCAGGCCTGAAGGCCAGCTTCTGAGTCTCTCTGCTTGCACTGTTTGCCTGCAAAACTCCGCTCTCAAAGCCCTCTATTCCCTTAGCCCCCTTTCTTTTTATTTCAGTCAAGACACAACACCTACAACTCGAGATTTTTTCGAGGTGATTTTCGCCCCTCCAAAGCTCCTTTTTTTCTTCTTTGGTATCACAGCGTCCTTAGCGTCCTTTTCCATTAGTGGGTCTCCCAATTCACTTGGCTGCTCCTAGGTTATTTCCTCAGTGTCGGACACTGGGTTTCTCAACCCTTAGCCCTCTAGTTTCTTTTCTGTCTTAGTAGGGAGAGAAGAAGGAATCTACACCTTCATGGTTCCCAAATCCCATCCCAGTCAAGCCTAGCCTGGGCTGAGGAAAGAGGTAGAGTTGAGAGACAGAGACTATTTCGAGGGGTCGGAGCTCGGAACCCTATGCAGGTATCCGGAAATCTTCCAGCTGCCCATTTCCGTTTTCTTCTCCCTTCTCCTCTCCCTTGAGTTCTGTCCCAAATTCCTTGGGCTGCAGAGCCAATCGATAGGCTGCTACCAACCCTAGCCATCTCGATCCCCCCGTTATTGACACGTCCCTCTCCCTGAACCTCAGAAAAGCCACTTTGATTGACTCGCCTGATGGATAGAGTGATTGAGCTGTCAGGTCGGCTGCTAGGGCTGGCCGGGGAGAAACGATTTTATTGCCTGTGCTCAGTATGTCCATACACATGCACCAACATAAATCCAGTTTCAGACACGGGAAGGGGCCTAGGCCTCTCTGGCTATGATCGTCCCTTCTCCCTTCACATTACCAAAAAAATAAATTAAATGTTTTCTCCTTCCTCAATGCGGTTCTTCTACCTTGTCTAGGTCAGTTTGCCCTTGGTAAAGAGAGTTTTGGCCTTAGGGGCCCAGTTGTATCCCCTGTAACTTTCTGGATCCTAGGATTATCCTAGACAAAATGGAGACTTGTATTTTGGTTTGTAGTGAGAAGTGGACTTTAGGAGTCTGGTCTCCAACCGAGAAGAAAAGAATCAATATTCAATCACCTATAAAGCTTTCCAACCAGGAAGGTTGAACTCCGAGATCCTATCAAAGTGATTCCAGCCTAACCTACTACTCTGACACTGTGATATTGTATCCTCTTTCTACGGGAGGAAGAGAGTGGGTTATCTTAGAGAAAGATGTCAGGCTTGTCTCCAGTCTCCAACCTTCCGTGCAGGAGTGGCCTGGCTACCAGGCCCCAGATTCCCTAGGCCCGACTGTAACCATCAAAAGCTAATGGTGCTTCCCCTTGGGACTCATTGTGGGGTTCATACCCCTACTCCATCTACTAATCGGAGACTAGAGTTTGTCCAAATCTTCCTTGTTTATATTTTCTTCTAGCAGAAGCCAAGAGATGTGGCCTGTTTCTCTTGATAGTGGCACTCTCGCTGGAGTACTCCTCCAAGGCTTTAGGGTTTTTATAAATAGCAACGATTTGGTTAGCTGGCTTCTTGGAAAGACTGGGAGACTTCAGCTCCCACTGTTCATCCCTTCTCAGACTCTCCATTTCTAACCTTTCCATCCTCTATTGCAAGAATCCGGGGGAATCAAATATCAGTAAAAATAAGATGGGGATGTAGGTGTACTGAAGCATGGATCAGGTAGAGGGATAGGGCAACTGACAGCTGTGTGATCTCAAAATCTCTGTCTCTTTATGTAGCTCCTTGGCTCTCTATCCTAATTCCTTGTCTTCTACCGACTGTCAGGGGACCAACGCAACCTAGGCGTTCGAAGACTCCGGGGCTTACAGATGCATCTGGGGTCTATGGGGTCCGTGGATTCTGGCTGCTGTATTCCTATGTCCTTGGCCTCTGGATGAAGCCCTGAATTATATGTAGAAGCTTCCCTTACCCCGTCCCCCATTGCCTCTCTCTCGTTTGTGTTTTGGTCCAGAAATATCGGCCAGGAAAGCAAATGTCCAGGAAAAGCTTTATCTTGAAAATGGCAAGAGGGGCTAAAAATTCCTATTCAAATTCTAATTCCTTGTATATTTTTTGTTTGTTTGGTTATATTTTGTTTTGTTTAATTGGTTTCTTTTTACAATTCCAGAAATAAATAATAGAAGCCTTAAAAACATAAAAATACCCCAAGCCAATGAATTTCGAAATTGCTAGAGAATGGCATCACCGCGATAGAGGTGAATAGAAGCAGGTATCCCTTTCCAATAGATGAGCATTTAAGGAGTGGTGATTTGGGAAGAGAAAGCAATAGGGTTACTGCTTGGGGGGCTTGCAAAGGTTCACCGTTGATCATGCTGAGTTTATCGGTTCCCCTCTAACCTTAGCCGGGACCGAGGCTCTTCCAGCTGTTCTGGACATAAAATGCCCTGCAGTCAATACATTTCCCACAGTCCTTGGGTCTGGCCTCACTTCAGTTGGCAGGGCAGAAACTTGTCTGTAACAGAAAGCATCGAACTTCCTCTCTTTGCGCGGCGGGGTCTGGCATTCCGCAGGGTTTCACAGAAAATAACGGAAAGGAAGCGGAAAGGGGCGCTTGAACCCAACCGGGCCGGGATTAGAGCGAAGCTTGTGGCAGAAAGAAAAACGGCTAAGGGAGAGGACCAGGGGAAAGCAGTCTATTTCTTGGTCCTTCTCTGGAGGCCTTGACCCTGAGGGCTTAGTTTTCTCGATCTCTTTGCTTTTCTTCTGATGCGGGTGGCGGTGGGGTGGGTTTCTCTGGATGGGGGAAAGGGTGGCAACATGGATGCTATCTTGGTAAAGAACAGTGGGTATTGGTTCGAAGTGGTTTCTACTAGCATTTATTTTCTCAGCCTCTGTGGAGCAGGGACCTGAGATCTTAGAAGTTAAAGAAGTGCTTGTGAAGTGGAGGGTGAGGGGGACATACAAAGTGATTCGGCTGGAGTTCCAGCAGGGGTGTCAGCAACTCCTCTCCTAGCTACCTTGTCCTCTTCCTCATTGTCATGGTGGGAATGGCTGGTCCCAGCCTGCAGAGTCTGCTTCCATAGGCCGATTTTGGGTTTCCCGTGGGGGGGGGGGGAGAAGGGAACAGAAGGAAAGAAAGCTGGGCTGGGGGCCAGATTTCGTTCCTAGCAATTCCTTTCTTCCTGAGATTATCTGCTGTTTCTCTGGTCCCTGGATTACTTGGACGTGGCTAGTTAGAATCTCATTCTCAGGTGAATGCCTTTGACTCTCTCTTTCCCCCCTATTCTTTTGACTAGTAGTGCTAGCAAGAGGGGGAAATCCTACAAGCTTCCTCTTCCCCTCCTTCGGGCTAGATTGAGATTGTGGGGGTTCTGCAGCTGTCGGCCATTTTTTTCTTTCTCACTCTTTACTCCCCATCAGAAGGATGATAAGAATTGGTAATAAGGGACAATTGGTTTGGGCCAGAAAAGATTGCTTCTTAAATTGGGGGTAGGGTCGGTCTGCTATGGATGAGAGGGAGGGGACTTCGAAAACAGAAGAGGCTTTAGTAAATCAAGAACTACGATGCACCCCCTTTCACTGATACAATTCACACAGCTGCCTTTCCACCTTCCTCTTTTTCTCCCCCCCCCCCATTTTCTTCCCTCTTTCCCTGTTTCTCTCTGTCCTCTCCCTCCCCTTGGCCTTCCCCTCCTTCGCCTGTCTCCCTCCCATGTAGGTCCCCGCACCAGGAAGCTGAAGAAGAAGAAGAACGAGAAGGAAGACAAGAGGCCGCGGACGGCGTTCACCGCAGAGCAGCTGCAGAGACTCAAGGCGGAGTTCCAGGCGAACCGCTATATCACCGAGCAACGCCGGCAGACCCTGGCCCAGGAGCTCAGCCTCAACGAGTCCCAGATCAAAATCTGGTTCCAGAACAAACGGGCTAAGATCAAGAAGGCCACAGGCATTAAGAACGGGCTGGCTCTGCACCTCATGGCCCAGGGACTTTACAACCATTCCACAACCACCGTACAGGACAAAGAGGAGAGCGAGTAGCCACTTCCCCCTTTCCTCCCACCCCCACCTCCTGCTTCACGCTGGCTCCTAACACCCTCCCATCCCCACCCTCTCCTTGTTCCCCTCCTCCGGCTCAAACGATTTTTTTTTCCAGGGAAGAAATAATAAACAAAAGAGAAGGGGAGGGGGGAGAAAGACTTCGAACGTCAAGTCGTGTTGAAAGAAAAAAAAATTTAAAAAGAGAGACTCGGACAGGTGCTATCGAAAGCAGATCTATTCTCTATTAATAATATAAGGGACGAAAATGCGAACACTTAAATCTCTATATAGCCAAACAACTTACGACTTTGTATATATTTAATTTCAGGTAAGGAAAAAAAAATATGTGTAGCGATCTCTATTTGCTGGATATTTTATTAATCTCCTTTATTATTATTATTGTTATAATTATTATAATAATAATTATTATTTTATCCCTACCCCTGTTTCGTTTGCGTTCCGTTTTTCTTTTGAATGTGGTCGCTTCTTGGTCCTCCCTCTCCTCCCTCTCCACTCCTCTTCACCGCGTCACTGTCTGCCTTTCTCGGACTTTTCTTTGTGTGTGTGTGTGTGTGTGTGTGTGTGTGTGTGTGTGTGTGTGTGT
>NW_027187336.1:1231984-1237576 GCF_028583685.1 Petaurus breviceps papuanus
GTGTGTGTGTGTGTGTGTGTGTGTGTGTGTGTGTGTGTGTGTGTGTGCCTGCGTGTGCGCGTGCCTGCATGTGTCTGTCTCTCCTCTAGTCTCTCCCACCTTCCACATGCCTTCTTCCTTCCTTTCTTCCTTCCCTCTCCTCCCCCCCCTTTTTTTTTCTGAGACCTGTTTCGACCCCACAGACTGCGAGACTGAACCGCCGCTAACAAGCCAAAGATTTTATTATGTTCAGAAACCTGTAGTCTGAAATAAAGTGTACACTGTGTTCACAAGCCTGCGTCGCTCGTTCTCTTTTGGGCCTTTGCCCGCCCGCCAGGCTCGGACTTGGGCTGGTTGACTCCATCTGACTGGACATTCGCGCCGGACTGGCGTTTCTGGAAAGCGTGGATGGAGCAGAGTGGGACCTGAGCAGCCTTCACTCTCTAGTTTCCCTATCTTCCCATACTCGGGGAGTAGGCATGGGGTAAGCTGCAGACGGGAATTTACTCCACGGGGCGATTCTAGGCCAAAACAATCTCTAGAGAAAAAGGACTTCCATCTCGGGGCCACGAAATTCAAGAGCTCTCACATCTCATCGGGAAACGAATGCCCATCCTTGGGGCGAAGAGGAAGGAAAAGCAGGAATGGGGGGGAAATGCCAGCAATAGAGCACTTTTTCTTCTGGGGGAGTGCTTAGTGTTGGGCTGACAGGGGCTTTGCCCAGACTGGCACGTGGACCCAACCCAGGAAGCTGTGCTCTCAGAGCCCTTATTCCCCTTCTCTCTTTAATATGTGTTTCCTCTAAGCCAGAGGATGGAAGGTGGTCTCCCTGCAAGGACGTGGGGGTGGTGCGACGGGGATCCCTTCTGAAAATTATCTTTACTCGGCAGCCGGTTGCTTAGCAGCCTCTTAGTAAAGAATGGTCCTTTTCTGCCTCCATCCCTCTACCCCCTCTGCCGACTTTGCTGCTTTTATTAGCACAAGTTTTCGTTTTCGAGAAAGCGATTCAGTCTGGGGAGTCTGTGGGGGTGGGTAGGGGTGGGTGGAGGGGGTAGGGTATGAGGAAGGGAACGAACCCACCACTAGTTTCAGCCTAACCTCCTGACCAGCGCGCGCTCTCTCTATCTCACTTGAAGAGAACGAGGCTCTAAGTCTTCGTTAGTCTGGGATATTCACAGCACTGTCGTGTGTTACTGTAAGCACTATTAAGATTGTCAAGTGTCTACACGACTGCACCTAACTAAGGAGACTGATGCAAGTTTATTATAACAGTACTGTAATAACATTTTTAATAGTAAAATACATAGCAGAACTCCAAACAATAAAAAACAACCACACCCATAATAAGCATTCCCGTCTTAGGGGGCGGGAGACGTGCCAGGACACACCAGGTCTCTGTACTCTCTCCATTGCCCCCTCTTCCAATTTCCCCCAAATCCCCTGTAAGAAGGAACAAGGCAAAGAACATCAGGTTGCTTCTTACGTCTCTACTAATTTTTTTTTGGAGGGGGGAGGAAAGGGAGAAACCTAAAGAGTTGCCCGTTTTCTTCCATCTGTGAATGGTTGGGTCTATTTATCGCTCGGGTATTTTCTCTGGGAATGTAAAAAAACCAAAAACATAAAATGAGTTTCTGCTCTTTACTTCTACTTCTCCACTTACTCCACCCTCACTTGGTGTGTGTGTGTGTGTGTGTGTGTGTGTGTTGTAACAGTGGCTCATAATGGTTTCTTTCTTTGGGTTCATTTTATTTTATTACTACTTTTACCTAGCCTGTGATTATTAATATCAACTAAGGTTAAATTGCCTGGTTACTTTCCAATCCTCTAGTTTCTTTCCATTTAGGTAGAGATAATTTTCTCTTTTGAACTTGGGTGAGGACCAACCCTCCAGGATCTCAGTAACCAAAAAATGTCATCAATTTCTCAGGATCTGGGTTCAGAGGCAATGAAGGGGAAGGATAGATAGAAATTCCCTCAGCTGCTACCATTATTTCAGTCAATTGCTTTATCCTTTCTCTTCTCAGCCTCCATCTGAGCCTTTCCAATCTAGGGTTGAGGTGGAATGGGGAGGATAAAAATCCTGGAATAATTCAGATGAGGCACCTCCACAGGAATGGCGGCTTATGCTGGCTTACATGACACTCGTTTGGTTTGACTGTTTCTAATTGGGAAGTGGAATCAATGGGTTGACCAGGTTCCTCCAAGTTTGAGGAGATTGAGGTTTTCTTTCTGATTTACCCATCTCCATTACTACAAATCTCTCGAGGAATCTCAATTCAGTTTAATTTAATTCAACAAATATTCATAACAAATTTGGGGGTATTCAGATAGAATCTAGCAGCCTCCTCTTCCCCAGCTGGAATGAAATCAGAATTGTGTGTGTGTGTGTGTGTGTGTGTGTGTGTGTGTGTGTGAGAGAGAGAGAGAGAGACAGACAGACAGACAGACAGACAGACAGAGACAGAGATAGAGAGAGATGAGGGAAGATAAGGATAGATTTTAGAGAGTTACATTAATTAAGAATAGGGAGAGGGGACAAGAGTCAGGCACAACTTATACAAAAAACAGAGGTTTCCCACACCAATCTTATTCCGAGTCCTTTTCTCATTCTATAACTCAAGGAAAAAGGGTGGCATTAGTGTAAAATTGCTCAGGTCAAAGTTTCCTTCAACATGATCAGCCTATATGTGAGAAAACTAGAGAAGGTCACTTGTTTCATAGTTTCTTCCCTTTTTTCTCTCACTAGGTTCACCTTCCAAGTTCTTACTGCTTGTTTTCCAATGAGAAGAGACTAGATTTGGCTAGGTTTCAGGCAAGGGGTGTGTGTATATGTATGTGTGTTTATGTATGTATATATGTATTTGTGTGTGGTGGGGGTAAGAGAAGCAAACTGTTCCATTTCTGCTCATCCTATGATCAAAGTAGAGCAGACAGGATCTGGCGTCCCTTCTATCCTCAACCTAGATCAGGATAGGGAAGGGTAGAAAAGAGAGCAGTAATCATTCATTGTGTAATCAAGATGAACCGAATATGTCACTATTTTAGATTATAGTTCTAAGTGCTTTTCCATTCATTTGTTTATTCTCATTCTTCCACTATAGAGATAGATTGAGAAATTATTTTTCTTCCTATTACACAAATCAGGAAACTGAGGACTAAACGTGCTTATACTCACACATCATGTTAGTGGCAGATCCCAAGGCCAGAATAGAAAATTCTCCTGATTCAGTCCATTGCTTTGACTACATATGTCTTCTCTGACTGTGTTCAGTTTCCAGCTGTCTTTCCTCTGTTTTAGAAAACAGACTTTGAATATGAAGATGGGACCTGGAAGAATTTCCTTGTTTTCTCCACCCCCAAGTCCAGTCTCCATCTCTAGGCCCCTTCCTCACTGATCAGACTACTTCCTTCTTTCCCCCTTTAAGAAAAGTTATAATAACCATAAAAGGAATTGATTTCTATGATTTATGGGACTGGCTTAGCAAACTGGATATGAATTAAAGTCTGAGGCTGCACTGAAATAAATATCAGAAAGCACAATCAAAATTTTCCTCATTTTCTTTTTCTTTTAAAGATGAATTGAACCATAAACTTAAATCTTCCTCTGCCCAGGAGGAAACAGACTGCTATCTAAGTCCAAACAGTATTGATCCAAGCTCCCTTTGTAGGCAAAGGTCTCTGTTTTCTAGTGGAAACTCAACTTTCTTTTTTTTCCCCTCGAGGATGCTGGAATTGTGTGTGTGTGTGTGTGTGTGTGTGTAGGGAAGAGGGCTTTCTGTCCAATTCTCCTAAGTCCAGTCTAGCACAGATCCCAAACAGAATAGTTCTTGCCTAGCAAAAAGATGAAGAGTAAGCCTTTGACTCTTTCTTCCAGTGACCACAGAAGCAATAGCTTGATTTTCCAATGAGTGGCTATGAGTTTGAAAAATGTTTCCAAAGCAGGAGACTCATCCCACCTGCCCTCCACACCCCAATTCTTCTCTTCTCTTGGGAAATAATAGCTAGAGCCTGAGGAATGATGGGACAATCTGATGAATAACAATTAGTGAGAGGGCATGAGAGGGTGATCCCTAAGATAGGAGAGAGAAAAGGAGAGGAGAGCTGACTCAGTCGAACTATTTTTCAATATGCATCCTCTGCTTTGTTTGCCTTGACTCCATTTCTCTGTCAGAGACTATCTCTCTATCTCTCTCTTAGTTCTATTGGTGGGTAGTCCTTGGTCTTCAATAGCAGACCTTCCCTCTGCTGTTTGGTCCCTGTGACAGGGTATTTCTCACACCCCGCCATGGGATGGGGGTCAAAGGCTAATTCTGATCTTGGTTTACTCTTTCACCTCTCCCCTGGGGCAGAGAGCTGTCCCTTCAGTTCAGGTCTTTGAAAGGGTGAGCAACTCTAATCTAAATAAGGAACTGGGTTTGAATTAGATAGTGAGTATATTTCCTCATCAGAGATCTTAATGATCAAAGAAGAAGGGGACCTTGATCTTTTCTCTCGCCCTTTTATTCTGTCTCTTTCTGGAACACACACACACACACACACACACACACACACACACACACACACAGTCTGTGTCTCTTACTCTCCAATCCTCTGGGTTCCAGACCACCTCACTGTGGGTCTGTTGAAGAGTTGGGGTTAGGAACACTAGAAATTTTGCTACTGTTAGTGTTGTGAGTTTTGGGAAAGGAAATAACTTGAAGGTTTTAAGTCTTGCTGAAAGTTGCTGTAAATGGGTGGAAATCTTTCCCCTAAAAGGCAAAATGTACAGATTTAGGAGTTAACTTTTTACCACAGGTATGCACAACACAAGTAACATGCATTCACTCCTAAGCATAAAGCAAATATTGAGTACCATCAGCATACATATATAATATGTTCATGTAGGTACATATATACATGCATAAATAAAAAAATTGTTGAACGCATATAGACCACATACTTGCACATATTATCTACATGTAAATATGATCTAACACTCATTCTTGCCACAGAGCACACACCACGTACTAACAGCTATGCAGTCCAAACACACCCAACACACTAGCGATTAAGAGGAATGTATTGTAAGTTCACAATAAGAAAAATTTGCTCTTTGAAGAAAAAGACCATTGTGTTCTACCCCCTCTATTCCTATCTAGAGATGGACCTTAAAAACAGTCCCTGTACTGCTTGGGTTTATTAAGGCTGGAACTCAAATGCTACATGAAGAAATATAAGGAAGAGAAATGTTATTCCTGGGGAATTGGGGACAGATTGGGAGCCAGAGGGTACAGACAATGAAATCCTAGGAGCACAGTGGCCTAAGGGCCTGGGTGCATTTTAGGTTCCCTTATTCTTGGGTCCTCGCCTCCCTCAATTACACAAGCTCAAAGCTGGGCCTCTCTTGGGTCAGGAAGAACTGAGGGCACAGCAACCTGGGAACTGACCAGGAGAGCATCAAGTGCTTTCTCTGGAGAGGCCCCAGGGACCATTGCATCTCTTTGTACACACAGAGAATGTCACCCGGTGCAAGAAACTCTGATAGTAGTTACTCACATGCATTGCTGGGGGGAGGGTTGCATACACACACACACACACACACACACACACACACACACACACACACACACACAC
>NW_027187336.1:1237586-1317184 GCF_028583685.1 Petaurus breviceps papuanus
CACACACACACACACACACACACACACACACACACACACACACACACCCACTGCACCACACAGATTTTCCAACTTCATCAAAGCATAAGCACTCTCCATCAGCACCTCTGTTCCTTCCCTGGCCAGAAATCTTGGGCAAAGAGTCAGACTAGTTACTGATTGTTAATAAGGAATTCTTCAAATCTGGATCCTAAGTGTTGGAGATTTCCTGTAGCTGATGCTGGTGCTAGAGTTTGCTTGGTGGTTTTAGTTGTGATATATCCTACCCACACACAAAAAGCAACAATACTAAAAAAACACCATCTAACAGATTACTGCAGGTGTCACCTTTTCTCATAAATTTTGGTCAGTGGGTCACACCAATCCTTAAGACTTGAAAAATCTCTTGTTTTGAGGAATTCACACAAGTCAGACACACGAGACATCAATGGAGTGATAGAAGTGGGGAAAGCTTATTACGTCTATTCCAAACATTTGAGCAAGAACTTTCCCTCACTCTCTTTTTTGTGTGTTGTATGTATGCCCATATGTTTCTGAAAAGAGGAAAGTTGAGGAATTTTTTTGGAAACTGGCACAGCACATTTACTGAAATATAGGTGATTTCAAATATCTGTCCCTGACACTGACTCTCATCCTCTAACACCTGTGGAACTTTTCATTTGAGTAGAGGTAGGGTTTGGCAGAAGAGGGAAATCACTTCCTTTTTTCCTAGGTCCTGTAAACCCAATGGAACCTTCACCTCATTGCTCTTCTCCCACTGTATGTCATGTGGATTCATTCTTCTTTACACTTCCGTAAACACTATAAAGGAGAGCAGACATTAAGACATCAGGGTCTTTGCTTGACGAATGTTTCTAAGGCTGCACATCTAGGTAACTGCTTTAGTTTGGGACACTAGCATTATCACACTTGTTTACTGCACTGAAACAGATCTAGGCTCCCAGTAAGCATAGGAATAATAATTATACACCCACAGAGAACACATATTCCTGGGCTGGATAATTGAATTGAGATGGGTAATAAAATATCTTCAACTATAACTTCTGAAGTGCTTCCTTGGGCAGAGCCGATAGCATATCCCCAAATTCTTAGCCAACAGATCAGAAGTTCGGTTTTTAGACAAAAAGAAGTAAACAGTTAAATGTATTGCCATGATTGACTTCACATTTTGGAAGCATTGAAATACCTATATTGAAAACACATAACTTCTCCAACTTATGGATTAAGGAGAAGAAATGTAAACATTCAAAATGAAGGGAATTCACCCTCCTCACCTTCACTACAACCTCCTTCTCCTTCCCCTCCTTCTCCTCTTTCCTCTTCTCTCTTCTCCTCTTTTCCCTCTTCTCTTCTCTTCTCCTTTCCTCTCCTCTCCTCCCCTCCTCTCTTCACTTTCTCTTTCTCTCTTCATTTCCAGGAGAAAGTGGCACTCATCTTTATGGAACAGTCCAGAAGGTAGTACCTCATGTCAGAAAATTGTTTGAAAAGGAATGTGGTAAAGTGAAAAATATGTGGACTAAGTCAAGAGAGACCTAGATTTGAATCCTCTTTCTGACACTAGTGATGTGATCATGGGCAAATCACTTAATCATTTTGAGTCTCAGTTTCCTTTTTCTTTAAACTGGAACCAACTCATTTGTTTTATGAATCAAAAGAGATATGTAAAGGGCTTTGAAAACTGAAGATCTACATAAGTGTCAGTTGCAATTATTATTCCAACTAGAGATTGTTGTAACATTATTAGTCAATGTCACCTCTATAATTATAAAGATTTTATATTTCAAGAGAGGTAGCATGGTGAAATGGAAAGTGTTTTGGATTTAGAATCAGAAGCCTCCAGTTCTGGCTTGAACTTTAGCCCAGCAACCTGGAACATGTCACTTAACCTTTCTAGGCCTCAAGTTCCTCATCTGTAAAATCAGGTATCTTTCTAGATCACCTAAGGATAAGACTAGCAGCGTGAACCTGAATGACTTATTTCACCTGCAGTAGTCTCATCTTTCTCCTTTGAGACAAATGAGCATTATAACGGGGAAAGAGTTTTGTAAAATGATAAAACTCCATAAAAGTGAATTATGTATCAGATGAACCTAATTTCAAAATGTAAGATGTCCCAGTAAGTCTTAGTGCACTTTGAATCTATTTAAGCTTAGTTTTAAGCTTCAATAACTTAGAACTTCACTAAGACTTTTTGGGGCACCATATCACCACATTTTGGGGCATCATATTAATATGATCAATAATACTTTGTTTCATATTCTATTAAGATCCGGGCTGACAGAACATCCTCTTGTCTGAAGTTTGTTTCATGAACTTCTTAGTCTTGTTTTCACTTACCCTCGAATTCGAGGTAGTATTCCATAATCACTGTCTCAGGACTATCCCCTCTCAGTTTATATTCCAAAAAGCTTCCTTTCCTTCAGATTGAAAGTAAGGCTCCCCCATGCAAGGGTTCCCACACGTCTTCCTTAAGCACTGTCATCCTCCATTCAATGTAGCTGGACGTTGTTGGTCTTGGAGCTAACGAGTTGGGAAAGGTTGGGAGCCATACATCTGCTCCAAGTCTTTAGAGAGACCTGAGTCTTTGGAGCCCTGAGTCAGCATCGACCTCTAGAGAATTCTGTTTCAGGTACAGGACTAGCCCGGGGAAAGCGTGCTTGTTTCACTCCAGAGGAATCTAAGTTCATAGCGTAGAGAAGCCATTCCTTTTTTATGTCCCTCCCAACAGAAACTCTTTGGCAAAGGTGCTCCTCTGTTTTCTGATTTAAATTTAGCTGCCTTAGGAATCTAGAAATAGATCAGCTGAGGAGACCATTAACACCACCCAGAGTCTAGTCTTCTAGAAAGGCATTCCTTTCCTGAAATGTTTCCTTCGGTCACTAATTGGGATTATAGGGTTAAATTGGAGTCCCTAAATGCTCCATCTTCCGCACTCAAACTAACATCCCAAACTCGAATCTTTGTCTATCCCACTGAGAAAGGGATGGTGATAATGTCGACCTTCGTTCTTACTCTTTGGAAAAAAGTGTCTCCCTCACTCTTCCCTCCCTCATCCCCCTTTACTGCTTTTCTCAGGGCTGAGGGACCCCATGGACTTTGGAGACCTTGTCGCACTCCCCGTTTAGCAGGCTCCAGACCCAAAAACAGCATCCAGGTGTGTGGTCTGTGCCTGCCAGAAGTCTCTTTTTATCTATTTTGATTTGTCTTTGCAGTTTTTACTCCCTTTTTCTATCTTTTTTTTAAATCTCAGCCTCTGACTCATAGATGCTTCCTGTATCCCTCTGCGTTTCTTTCTCTGCCTCAGCATTTCTCTCTTCCTCCCGGGTCTCTGAATTTATCTCTTTCTCTGTGCCTCTGTCTCTCCTCTCTTTATCGCTGTGTCTCTGTGTTTCTTTGTGTCTGTATCTCTCTCTGTCCAAAGTCGTTTTGATTCTCTGAGGGGAGCTCTTACTTTATTATCCTTTTCTGAGTCCCCCCCACCCTCCAGCATCAAAGTTTGATAAAAAAAGTTACCTAGTTTTTCTATGGGGTGAAAAGAGCCTGCTCGGTAATAGCTAGGAACCTCTTTAGGGGTCAATGCGTGCGGCGGTGCCCCTTGAACTTGATGGTAGAGAAGAATTTGGCACCATCTCTCCGCCCAAAAACTTTTACAGCTTAAGTTACCCATCTTGTCTTGGAGTAGAGGGGGAAAGGGGTAGCCTATTTAGGGGATTTCGAGGACATATGTGGAGAGAAAGCAGGAAAATTCTGGCAGGTCATTCCATTCCACTCTCACTTTCAGCGCCGCCTGGAAATGCAGGCTACTTTCCAATCTTTTTCAAGCCAATTGAGGATCTGAGACAGGCCAGCTTGGGGGTCAAAACCTCCCGGGGAAGGGGCCTGGGAGGGGGAGGAGGAGGAGGAGAAAGGGGGAGCGGAGAGGGGTGAGCCTTTAGAACTGCTGGATTCCAGCTTTATTTGTGTTTCTCCAACTTAGAGAGAGACAGACAGACACACAGACCAAAGACAGACACATAGACAGAGACAGAGAGAGATAGAGAGAGACAGAGACAGAGTTCGAATCCTGGGTTGAGGAAATCTTTCTTCTGTCCGGACCCATCGTCCCTCACGGACTCGGCGGAGGCAAAGCCCAGGGTCTTTGGAGGGAGACGATCTAACACAATTCCCTCTTCCGGGAGAATAACTCCGGGCAATCAGGCTCTGAGGGCCCTGTACTGATCTTTCCAGGACCCAGGTGAGCGTCTTCCGAAATCCTTTCTCTGCGGTACTTACTTTTTTGCCATAACAAAAGTGGAAATAGGTTCCTCTATAATCCTGTGATCTTTACCCCCTAATTTCTTTCTCCTATAATATACCGAACACGAACAGGGCAGGAAAAGTGGCTTTTCCAATTTCCACCTCCTTTCTTTCCTAGAGGGATTTGGCAACCTTACTTGTTAGGCGCCTTTGCTCCCCGCTGGGGTGTATTCTTTACATTCATTTCTTTTGTACTTGCAATGTCAATTTCAATGCACCCCACCCTTAGCATCCTTCTTGGCCATGCCTGTCCTTCCCTTGCGGTTAGCTTTTCTCCGCATCCTTAGGCAACTGGGGGCCCTATAGGAGAGATACAGAGGCCTAAGTTTGTGTGCGGTTAGTCTGCTATTGAGATCAGTCTTTGGTCCAGCCCTTCCCTCTTCAGTACAGCTAGTTGGACTTGTACATTGCTTCCCAGGCCCCAGATGTGGGGAATAAAGGGTTGCTGCTCACCGGCATCGAAAATAGGAATCGGAAAGAAGAGGTGGGGAGTTTGGGGTCAAAGTTTATTTTAGGATTTAGTGTAAAGACACTGGGTACTTATTTTAGGACGATCAGCGCCAGGATTTTTTCTTTTCTCCAAAATATCTCTCTCCTGGGCAAACCCATTCCCTAAAAGTTCGAGATGCTGATTTGGTAAGGTTGTTCTTGAAAGAGTCGGGCGAGAGAGAATCCAGGCTCCCTGGGTGTGTGTGGAAAATATTTTCTAAGAAAGTCTCCAATTTAAGTGGATTCTGAGACATACTTTCTTACTCTCCTAAAGTGAACATTGAGTTAAAGTAAGTTTTGGGTGTTTCTGAGCTGGGGAAGCCACCAGTTCCCCGCCCCTATTCACACCCCCACTCCCATCCCCACCCGGGTCCCGACCCTTCTCCTTCTTCCTTCCAAAGCTTATGACCTCGAACCAAGAAGTGGTGACTCTGAGCCTGATTGGCAGAGCGCAGTGACTGGGGTACCGGAATGCTGCCGAGAAAACTTGCTGAAGTGCGCTGCAGCGGGGCAGGTGGCAGCCCGGCGTTCTCCTCCTGTTCTTGCACTCCATCGACTTTCTCTCTTTTCCCTTTGAAAACCTTTTCTCCACCCCCACCTTTCTTTTCTCTTTGAGTTGAACTGAGATATTTCAGTTACAGAGCGCAGGGGCCCAGAAGGGCAGCGCGTGCGTCTAGTGTGCGTGTCTGAGCGCAGAAAACGAGACCGAACGCTTCTTCCCTCTTCCAATCCCAAATTGACTCCCCAGCCACGCAATAGCCTTAGTCCAGCAAGCCGCTTTCGAATCTGCTGCAAGCCCATTTTTACATAAAGATGTCATCCGAGGCAGAGGGGACTCAAAAGAAACAGGTGGGAAACACAAGCGAGGACCCCAAACCTACGGCTGAATTGAGGGAGTTTGTACGAGGCCGTTGCCTCTTTGGGGGCACAATTCACTTCCCATTTTTTCATAGGGTCTATCAAAGTCCCAATTCTCTCTCTCTCTCTCTCTCTCTCTCTCTCTCTCCTTAGCTGTGGGCTGAGAAACTCTTCAACTCTTCAAATTTAATAGTATACAACAGATTTCCAGGCACTTTCATCATTACACTGCCAGCCGAGCTCAAGGAAGCCTCTTTCCTAGATTGTAGGAAATCGGGGTTTAGGAATCCGTCCTCCGTTTACTTTTGTGATTGATTAAACACAGATACATACAAAGTGTATGATCTTCCTTCCTTCCTTCCTTCCTTCCTTCCTTCCTTCCTTCCTTCCTTCCTTCCTTCCTTCCTTCCTTCCTTCCTTCCTTCCTTCCTTCCTTCTTTCTAACTTCTAACCCTCAGAAGTTTCAGAGAATGAAGCATGAAAGCTCTTGTAGAGATGTAGAGATTATGGATGCTTCATTTATTTCTGCAAAAGGCAAACAGGGACAGGGAAAACAGCGATCAGTTCCTTGTCTTGGACCTCCATCCCATTCAGTGTTCACATGTTCATTTGACTGTAAGAAACCAGGGGAAAAGGGCATGACATTCTGAAGATCCATAGGCAATGTCATTGGAGGGGCATTTGGACAGTGTGCTCAGATTCGACTCAAGGAGAGAAAGTGATTGAAGAGGCCTGGTCAGGTGGATTCTACTATTTGAATTGCTTTATGGAAAACAAGCTTCTAGCTGTGGGATTGGGGAAGATGAGAAAGAAGGGGAACCCCAGGCCAAGCTCCCCTCCAGAATTGGTGTCTGTGATCTGAATTATTCTTTGAACTCTTTGGACACCATACCTGCCATATGCTGAGGCTGGGCTCTAGCCTTGCCTCCCCCTTCATTTCAGGTTACCCCACCCTCCTAATACTTCCTCTAGAGGTCCTGAGGGGAACTGCTTGCAGTCTGTTGACATTCCTGATTCATCCTAACAGGAGCCCCTATATCCACTCCACATTCTTCACAAGGAGCTCTCTGAATTGAATATGGAGAGATCTTCATTATATTAAGGGTGAAAGTAAGTTAGGAAAGAGTGAGTCTTTCCAAATTAAAACACAGTATTGAAAGCTGAGATCATACCAGCACCATTCACAAAGGTTGCGACCATTCTTAAATGGTCACATCCTTTTAAACTTTGAGATAAAAGAAAAATCACCTTAGTATCCTTCTCCTTCCCTATTCAGTGGAACTTTGTTCCTTTCACAAAATATAGTTGGAGGGATTTGAAATTGCCTTCAGGAGAAAAATGACAGAAGGTTTTTATTTTTTGAAACAGAGCAGAGAGGTCTGAGAAAGAAAGACTTTAAGTTCTCAGAAGGAGAATTTCCAGAGTTCAGGCTTAAATTCCTTTGTGACACTGTATTATTAACTCTCCAAACGAAAGCTTCCCCACATTCCTGCCATCCCACCCCAGAAGCTCCTTGTAGCTCCTAGGGGTACAGGAGGGAAAACCCATATGCAAGCTGCAGGGAGAATGAGAGTGATGGTTTTTTTGGGGTAGGAAGTGGGTTATTTTCTTTAGAAAAAATCTAGGGGAGGGGAGTGTGTATGGGAATGCCCTTAGGTGTAAACAAAGACCTAGTTGAAAATGATGAAATTTTCCTTATTGTGAAGCTAGTGACTTGGATATTACTTGCAAAGGAATCAGATCCATTCATGAAATGTTCTTTGTAGATCATAATAATTTCTCACAGGTCTCCATTAGAAAGGAGGCTCTTGGACACTGAAATTATCCAACACATTCCAGAGTATCTGTTGAGGGCTCTAAGCAGATAGTAGCATAATGAGTGGATTGCTGTATTATATACATGTAAAAATATAACATGTTAAATGGAGAAATAGAGGAGAAAGCCCCACTGCTATGCGTGAATAGTTGTCAACTTTTATTAATTACTCAGTCATTTTAACGTGAAAACAAATACCAAAATGTACTAATGCACATTCTGGATTAATGGACTGCAAAATTAGATGAGAGGAGCAAAGGTTGGAGGTTCCAGGAACATTCAATTTTCTTCTTAAATCTGGACAGTGTGTGTGTGTGTGTTTAATGTAGCTATATATATATATATATATATATATATATATATATATATATATATTTGAGAAAGTGCTCTCTGGGATGGAAACCAAAAGGCCAAACTAATATTGTAGCTGTGGTCTCAGCAGGGTATGTGGACTGCACAGAGGCAGTGTCTCCATAATTCTGAATACCTGACAGAAAAATGTAAAATTAAAAATTTAGACACATATTCAGATAATTTGTTTATTCCTTCCATCAATCTATTTCTAGCCTTTATTCAACACCTATTTGATACCACACACTGTACTAGGTTCTGGGACTACAGTAGATATTGAGTTGTGTAGATCAAAGAATTGTCCATATCAGTTGACTGAATTCTTTCAGGCTTAGCCTGGGTGTTTGGTGTTATGTAGATGAATCCTAACCTGAGCCAGTCCTTTACCTTCTCTAGCATTTGCCGCAGCTCCTTTGGGATCATTTTCAGTTGGTTAACTCAATTGTGCCTCTGATCTGTGAAACAGAAAATGAAATCAGGTTTAGGTGCATTTACCTCAGTTTATTATTTCAAAAGCTTCAAAAAAAAAAAAAGAATATTGTTTCCCTCCTCTTACCAAATAGAATTTGTTTAGGTACTAACTTGTGAAACAACAGGATTGCAAAAAACTGGGGGATTGTGTTCATTTTTCCTTAGGAGGCTTCTTCCTTGTTTTGGGTATTGTGCTAATTTCTACCTGAGCCTTCCTTTGAATCCCCTGCTCTTTTTTCCTGATCCTTGCTCAATGTTTAGAGATTTGATTGCATGGAACTGTCCTTTCACCTTTCTAGGTAGCTTTCAGAAACACCCTATCTGGGAGCCCATGCCTATTTTAGTCTCTGACACTGTTTCACCACATTTTGGGGGGTCTCATTCATTGGAGTGAGTAGCAGGAGCTGCTATGGGCCAACATGTTTTCATTTGCTCCTTTCTTGGAGATCAATTCTGTGTAACATTATATAGTATGTGTAAATATTATGTGTAACATTATGTGTAGCATTATGATAAGGATACCTTCTATAGTACACATATAATATCTCTCTCTCTGAATTTGGGAAGAATTTTAAACTATAATAACCTGGCTCCTTTTGTATTTAATTGTATGATATTAAGGACATATGAAAAATTAATTGACACAGATTCAGTCCTTGAATTTTGTATTCCTGAAATTCTTATATTCTGGTCTTTTCTTTGACCATATTTACACATGCAAACTGGTTTGGAAGAAAAAAAAGAGGAAATGTTTCAATTCTGTTAAATGAGAAATTGTTGACTTGAGTTAAAGAAGTTTCCTCCTCCATCTCCCCAAACAAACAATTTCTCAGTGCTGGAACATTCATAATCCCCTCTAAAGAACAAGAAATCAGTCCTTGCCAACTATATATAAACTTTTGAATAGCAGAGTCTTCTGCAGTGACTTTGGATCATGCTTCCTAGACTCCTTGTGTTTGAGATAGTCATGGCACAACCTGGAGACCATTGGTTGGGAAGTGTGGTAGTCATTTCCAAAGGCCCAGAATGCTAAGGAAGCTTGTGAGTGTCCTGTTCAGAAGGGAGACTTCAAATGTCCCTTTAAGAACAAGGGAGATTGAGTCACCCCATATGCACTCCACCATAATCCAGGGAGAGTAAATCCTCTGGTGTCCTGCTGTGCCAGTGTTGGGGGAGGACCCCCAGAGAACACATCTGGATGAAATGTGACCCTTGCTCCTCTAGGTATTGGATTCTTCTCTCAGCCTTTGTTACCAGTTACATAGGGGCTCATTCTAATGAGGTATTTGAACATAAGCAAAAGAAAGAGTTCCTCCCTTTTTAGTTCTGTATACTTGGAGACCCTGGAGAAATTGCTATGCCTCTCCTTCATAGGGACCACATATATAAATCTCTATCCTCCTCTTGGGAACCAGAGGAATTTAAAGCCCATTGGGATGGTAAACTAGTTATCTTTCTTTCTGCTTGTATTTGTATTACCAGCACTTAGTACAGTCCCAGGCACATAGTAATGGTTTAATAAATGCCTGTTGACTTGACTAGCTCCCGATCAGACGTTGTCAGATACTCAGGATCCAGAATAACCCATATAAGACCAATATAAAAGCTAACCCTCCCCCCCCCACCCCGGATTATTTGGTTGAACATATTTTGCACCAAAATGAACACAAAGTTATACTAATCCAATCAGTTTTTCTAAACTTAACTGGAGCCTCCTCTCTGACCTTTTCAGAGACTAGTTCAGGGGAATGAAAGTGGAAGTCAATTCTATTATGTGAGCATCTCATCTGTTACTTATTTATTTTGGTGGGATGGGGGGGTGGAGAAGGGGAGTGAGAGAAGAGAATTTCTGAGAAACTTTAATGGGGAGAAGGAAGCCAGAACAAGTCTGATCCTTTTAAAAAAATGAAGTTTGCTGTTTAATAAATAAAATTCCACTTGTCAATCTGGGAAAGGTGATGGTTATTTGAGTGAATAAATCATTAATGAGGAATTGAATCATTGGATCTGAGGGGCCCAGACTTATCCCATTGCAGGGAGCACCCTGGGAATGCTACCTGGCCTGTGGTGGAGAGCATCATTCTTCTGTCAGGTATCTCAGGCTGGGACTTAGGCCCAGATTCACTGGATGGTTCTCTTAGCAACTTATCTCAGAAGCAGAGGTAATAATTGGCTTAAAGTTGCTCAAACAAATCCAGAAAGCTAAAAAAGGTGGTAACCTAAATTGTGCCCATTAAAAAAAAAAACAATGTCAGTCTCATCCATAATACTAGAAGAGGAATCTGGGAATCTGGACTAATATCTGTAGGGGGAAAAAGGGTTAGTGAAGTCTATGGAACTTTTCCCTAGAGATTTTACTTTTCTTTCAACAATGCTGTGAATTTGTCTGGCAAAGAATGTATTATGGAAAATGCTAATAGCAATTTAGAGGCTGATATTAGTGCTGCCAGTGAAGTTTTAAGCGTCCTTCAGAGAGAGGTCACCTCGTTCCCTTTGTCTGAAGTTATGAAGTCCTCTTTGTTAACAAACACATACTAATCATGTAATCAGACTGACATGCAAAGCTAGGAAATAATTGATATCGACACTGGTTGGTCAAAACATTACTTACTACTTGAGAATTAGGTTGATGACTAAACAGAGAAGAGGCTAAATTCTCAATAATTATTCCTCTACTACAAAATTTCTTTTGTATGGAGTATGCAGATACATAATTGGTTAGGGAAGGTTCCAAATATATTTTAATAGCATATGCTATCTGATGGATTAGTATTAAATATTGCTTCTTTCACACATTCCTCATTCACATTATGTTTCCCAACCTAATTTTAAGGCATCAAGGTACTTTGTATTTTCTGATTAAAAAAAAAACTTGATGACAACAAAGATGTTAAAACCAGAGTCTCTCTGTCTCTGTCTGTCTACCTGACTGTCTCTCTGTCTGTATGATTACTTATGTTTAGTACAATTAAAACAACTGCCAGACATCATTCTGAATTTTTGCTGATCAAAGAGCTTGGTGTATATTATGCCTTTTTTAAGAGAGAGCAAGTAAACATTAAAAGAAATTAATAACCTTCAAATGTGCAGAAACAACAATAATCCACTTCAATTTTCCTTTATGATATATCAGTTGTGAATTTCTGTAAAACCACCCAGGGGTAGTATTTTCATGATTGCTTGACCTTATGGGCAAAAGATTATCTCTGATGTCAAAGAATGGAATGGACCAAAAAAGGACAAATCAGATACTCCCACCAAACCTCTGAGGTAAATATGACTACTACATTCATTCCAGGTTATCAAAATATATTAAAATATTTTAATTCCATTGATAGGCTAAATTGGGTTAATATTTGTGTTTGAGCAGATAAAAATTATTTGAATTAAAGAATGGTCTAACTTCCTTCCCCTTAGGGGTAGGTGTAGAGGGGGAAGGGAGGAAAGGACTGTTAAGAGACAGTCAATTGACAGGGCAGCCAGGTGGCTCATCGAGTGAGAGCACTGGCCCCAGTGTCAGGATGACCTGGGGATCGAATCTCGGCTCAGATACTTAGCACCACACCCAGAAATAACTGGCCGTGTAACCTTGAGCAAGTTACTTAACCCCAATTGCTTTAAAAAAAAAAAGAGGCAGTCATTTGAACTCCACTCCAGTAAGCTCAGAGTCTTGTCCAGTTGTATGGGATACTTGTCAAACCAAGATTCAGATACATTAGCTTTTGAAGAAACTGGATTTGGTGGATGTACTTGTCTGGAGTCATAATGAACCTTAGTTCCCACAACAACCCTAAAAAGCTCTGGCAAGGCTCTTCTGATGTATTTGTGTGGGTCAGTGTCTTAGTTATTCAGGTGAACACCTCTCTGTGGTCTTCGGTCAGCTCGTGTAATTCACTGTGGTTGAATTCCAGAACTGGCCATGATGTAAAATCAGCAGGAGGAAATTGTTCCTAAAATAATAAATTCTTCCAGTTGTTGTCTAAAGTATCTAGGTAGTATATTATGATTAAAGATGTCTGAGAATGACTTCAGGGACCGAATAGATTCTATGTTCCCATCAAAATGTTCACCTGAAAATACACCTGCCTAGATTTGCTTTTAAATAAGCAAGTCTGAGAGCGTATCCCTTGTTTAGCTAGCTCCAAGGAGTGACAAACACTTTGGAATAAAGCATTTAAGTCTCTTACTTACAGTTATGGGCCTATTATGCCTTTGTTCACTTTGCTAATATTTATCTAGATGAACCAAGTGTTACTCAAATTTAAACATAGTAAACATGTTGTCTATTGAATTATTGTGTGTGAGAGAAGAGAAAGTAGCTAGTGGCAGAGATAAATTATTTAACATGATTTTCCTGTATCATAGATAGGCAGGCTGAGCCTCATTTTTGGATTATGATTTGTATTATGAAATGCTTATCAAATGTTTTTGAAAGATTAGTTTAATTTTAATTAAATAAACCTTTCTCAAGAGGAGGTTCCCAAGTATTTCTTGTACCCAGAGGCTAACGGACTTGTTGTTTTTAATTATTTTCTGCTGTTACCCAAACTGCTTTGGGTACTCCCACCCAATTAAATCAAATGCATGGACTCCTTATACACAATATGTTTAATATTTAATTTTAATTAAATTAATTAAATTGTTTATTTAATTTTATGTGCATTATTGTGCATGGAGTAATGCAAAATTTATGATAGGCATAATTGTGTGTGGGGGAAATGGGGCACTTTCAAACAAGCTAATTATAGCCATAAAAGGGGATTTTCCTTTTCTTTCCAGGGTATAAACATTCTAACATAAGGTGACAACAAAAACTGAACTTGTTTCAGTAACAACCCCCCACCCCCACCACAACCCAATGGCAGTGACTTTTGGCCTGGCTCACTAGTCTCCTTCTTATTAGCTCCCCCTTAAACTTTCAACCTCAGCAGCTGCTCTCATAGATGAAAAAGAGTATGTTGGTTAAGCTGAATGCTCAAGTTACATTTTCTATTTTGTTGATCACGGAGGAGTCTGCACAGATCAACTCTGGTGAGGAGTAGTTTTCTACCCAAGAAGGCCAAAACTTCCAGTAACTTTCTTTGGCTCAAGATGGGCCCAGAAGATTATTCAAATGTCTAACTGCTTTTGAGTAGCCCCAAATCATTCAACAGGACTGTCATTGTAAAGGGGTGGGGGTGGGGGAAGAGCGATCTTCCCTAGAGTTCAAGTTTTGATTGGAAGTCACCATGTTTAGCTGAATTTTTCCTTGGCCAGGGCAAGTTTCCATTACAGTTTGTTACCTTTAAAGCATAGATTTTCAAGAATGCTTTCTTGGTGCAAGGAGATGGATTTTTTCCATCTTTCACTAGAGCTGTTTCAGGTTGGTTCACAGAAAATGGATTTCAATAGACATAGGACCCAGAGATTAAAAAAAAAAAAGGTGAGAGAGCACTTGATCTTCATGACTCACTTCTGAATTGTCTTTAAAAGCAGAAAAAGTAAAGGGTTGGAAGTCCCTGAGTTAAAGGAGCTATTGGAGTTCTTAAGGTCCTAAGTTCTTAAGTCAGTCTATAATCATGCCTTCCCACCCCCTCACCTCCACCTCTTCTACCCCCAGGGTCTGTCTCAGCCAACTTTCTTTTTAAACTCTTTGCTTAATTTGTAGATAATAACATTATCATCATGGTTGCCCAGTACTTGATTATCAGAGTAGCATGTGAGTTAAATTAAATTAAGTCCATAAAGAGTTGTATTTACTGTAGTTCTCTTACTATTGTAGCTTTGAGGAATGGTTAAGGGTTTTTAATGATTGTCATTTTAATGTAGATTATATATTTATATTGCACATATATTTTTACTTTGCTGATTTAGACTTAACAGTGTGTAGTGAAATACGATCTTCAAATTTATCAGCACACTGCTGAAGAATAAATTTGCCCCCTTAGTGTCATGCAATCCCTCACTTTCCAGGTCAGATGGATTGGAATTATTTCCCCATTAGCTTCACACAGAACTGGTGCTGCTAAAAATATTCTCTCCCATTCTCTCTAAACTGAGGCACTGGTTTTGTTTCAGTAGATTAAATATTATCATAAAAGTAGCTGATGATGCAGTAAATTAAAAATCAGGTTGTGGAATACTTTGCAGACGCCTTTTCAAATCTATTGCAATTACCCAGTCCAGGCAAACAGTTTTAAATCAGTGGCATTTGTCAGAGAGAATTTTCACTGCAAATGAGGACACTAAAAATACTGAGGAGTAAATTAGCAAGAATAGACAGTAAAAAAAAAAATCTCCAGAAGTTTAGGGATAGGTCAACATTGACAAGCTATTTACATATATATGTATATCACACACTGGCTTCCTGACACATTTTTTTCAGTCTCTCTGTCTATTCATGCTTTATATCCATAAGCACACATATGCACAAAAATATTGTTTATAGAAAATATACAAAAATTAATTTGTATAGCTGCAGGATACATGTTCATGGATGCAACAGCATTTAAAGGGCACTGTGCTATTTCACCATGTTTAGCATCAAATTATGAATTAAACAAGAAGAATGAATAACAAATTAGGATTGGGCTAAAATTAGCTTTGTGCAGTGGGACAATGAAAATTTATTTGAATCTCATTCCTTGATGAGGTTGCAGATTTTCTCACAATAGAGGATATATATCGTCAAGGTGATTATTTTAAGTTCATTGTTCTCACAAACACACACACACACACACACACACACCCTCTCACGAACACACAGTACTACACAGATATGTTGCTAAAACAATAAAAGAACTCTCTTTGTGGAAACATGGAAAACTCTTAGGCTGATACAGATTGGAAAAGTCACTGTACCTCATTTAACTTGCCTGGCTTCACTTAAGCTGGGGGAATAATTTGATGAAAAATAGATTGTGTTGAAGTATTTTTTTTAAGAAGAACTATCCAGGCTGAATTCTCATAACTGATATGTACATTTAAAACAATCCTCCAGCACATGGCATTTCAGAGCTATGTACTCAAGTCTTAACAAGGGACAGACTTTCTCTAAGCCGTGCTGTTTACAAATGAGTATGTTTCCAAAAAGCTGAATTTGATGCAAAACCACCTTGCATTATTTCTCAAGTGTTAGGCAACTGCTTCTCTTCAGTTAACTGAAACTTGAAAATAACGTGACGAGACCTTCACTAATGCCTTCGCCACATGTTGGAAATTGTGTGTTACAGGAAGAAAATGCTTAGCGGGAAAGCCAAGGATAGAACAGGGGAGTTATTTTACCATATTGCCGGGGTTGAGGCAAACTTTTCAAGTCACCATACATAAAATTGTAAACATCTAATTGTCTTCAAATTGTCAAAGGATGTTGTTTATTTAAATGTAGTTATGGACTAGAAGAAAATATGCTGGGGATTTTTTAAAGGAAAATCTAGTACAAATTCATGGTAATGGTCTGTACTTTGCTGCATATTCAATTGTTTTACCTGACAAATGTCACATTTGTTTAATCATTATTTGTAAAATAACCATGATTATAATAATTTACATGTATGTATGTATTTATGTACACATATGTATTTAGCCCCATTAGCAGAGAAGATATATTCTGAAAGATCCATTCCATGCCAAATATCACAGACATTTGAAAAATATATATAATTAAATTCAAACAGCTGGTTGTTTTGAAGGTAACCTATTGAATTTAGCTGCAAAACTGGTTGCTTTCAAAATACACAATTATCTATGTGACTTCAACTATATCCTTGTCTGAGGATAACATGAGCCAGTTTCACTGTGTAGATACTGCCTTATTTCATATGTGTCCAAATACCTCTTAAGAGTCAATGCTCTTCTGACCCAGACTTGGATATTTCCTATGATTTCTCAGGTCATTCTCAGACATGGAGGTTGCTGTCTCAAAATCTGATACCCAATTCTCATCCATCCCTTATGGTCCATCAAGTACATGGGAAAGTTTGCCCACTTCTGAGGCAAACTGAGGAAGTTCCTGTTGGGAACTTCATACAGAATCAGAAGCTACAGGGAAGTGGGAGGCTTAAATGAATAGGTTAATTGTTCTATTAGGTGTAGCTTCAAGATCTAGTAATTTCTAAAAGAAGGAGGGAAATAAGCCTCAAAATAAATACTAGTAACTCAATGTTTTGTTTCTGAGAGGACTTAAAGGTGGCCAAACTAACTCTCTCCTCTTGTCCCAATGCCCTTCACCAAAGCACAAATCACATTCAGGCCAAAGGCAGGAGCAGGGTTACTAAGCTCAAGCCCAGAGGAAATTTTATTTTATTTACAGATGAGATAGTAATCCTTGAAATATGGATTCCTCTGGAAGCCTTGGCAGAGTTAGCACCTACCCTAACTCATGCAACCCCAGACTGCTATAACACTTACCTTAATTAGCTGTGTCATTCACAACATAACCATGCTGAGGGTTGGGGGTTGGGGGGAGGAAAGTTGGGGGAGGGAAAGTGGAGTTGGAGAGGTATGTTTCTGCCAACCTCTAGAACATTAGAGGCTTATCAAATTTTGTTTTGTTTTGTTTTGTATTTTAAATTTGTTTGCAGCCTGAGGTCTGGCCATATGGTTGATTCCAAGTGGCAGCTCAGGTCTTCATGCTTGAGGTCTGTCTGGCTCTAATGCAGAAATTCTTAAACTGAGGTCCAGAAGCCCCTTGGATTTTAGGCATCTGTGAATTTGTTTGGGAAAACAATCCCATCTTGTTTTCAATATAATTGGTTTCCTTTGTAATCCTGTGTGTTTTATTGGAGGCATTTAAAAACATTATTCTGAGAAGGGTCTATAGGTTTTGCCAGATTGCCAAAAGGGGTCTATATAACAATAAAGATTAAGAATTTCTGCAAATATCAAGATTTAAACAAACACACACACACACCACTTTTGTATCCAAATGAGTTTTAATTCCTTCTTCAGGGGAAAAACAGGGTGGTGGCCTTGATGTGTGACTATGTATTTTCCCCCATGATGCTGCTACTGCTTAAAGTATTTTTTGGAATTTTATTTCTAGGATGACTTTCATAGCCATTTCAGGAATAATCACAGAGGGACCTTAGTCTCATTACTTTGTAGTCATGCCATGTTTTGGACCTAAAATAATATTACCCTTTGAGATTTCTGGAGTCATCAATTTCAGTTTGGATGTAATCTCCAGGGGTTACCTAGTGTGACCTCATTTGTCAGATGAGGCTCTGAGGTACAGAACCTTGGTCCATGGTCATACAGTAGCAGGGTCAGAATTCAAACTCATGTCTTCTAATACCTTATCCAGATGCTCACCCTTTTTGCTATGTTTGACTCCAAAAGATTTGTAACTATTTCCAAAGGTAGAATTTATACTTCAAGAATAAATATTTGCTGGCACAAAAGGATATTTTTAAAAAATGTCAGTAAGCTTTAGAGGCCATTTCCAGAAAGTAGTGCTGTAAATATTTTGAGTGATATCAGTATCATTGAAATAGTTATATTGACCTCCCTAGGGGACTTTGCCCTGAAGGGAACAGTGCTGATTTGGATGAATACACTCTCAAACATTCCTGAGAAAACAGACTATTCTACACTGCAAGAGCATGCCTGAGATACTTGCTAGCTATGTGACCCTGGGCAAACAATTAATCTCTCTGGGCTTCATTCTCCTCGTCTGCAAAATGGGGATAATTTTACCTGAATATCTGTAGAACTTGCCTCTCAGAGTTGTCGTGAGGATCGCATGAGATGGAAAGCTTTGTAAACCTAGAAGTGCTACAAAATGTCAGTTAATATTGGGTTAGTACCCTGTACACACTGTCTCTGCTTGAGACAACAGGGTATGGGGGAAGGGAGAACCAAAGTCCTCAGAGACCATGGGTCTAAGTTTGCTCTTGCCACTGTGTGATCTAGTTAGGTCATTTTGTTAAATCAATTAACCTTTTTGGGCTCAATTTGCACATCTGTAAAATGAGAGGTTTTTACTGGACAATTTCTAGGGTTCCTTTCAGATTTTGTTACTGATATGGATTTTAAAGATTTTATTTATTTGAAAGAGTTACAAGGAAGATGGAAAAATACTTTCTAAGTACAAAGACAAATTGCCTTATGTTAAGATGGCTGGAGGCAAAAATTCCTAACTACTATATGGTTCTTACTGTACCTTTCCAAGGAATACTTGTCATGGTTCTTTATAGCAGCTGAAGGACTTTCCTCTGCAATACAGATGTATAGACTACAATAGGATAAAAAAATTCATGAACCACAAACTGTTCTCAGAATCCGTTTCTGATGACAGAAGACCTTGTCTGTATCAAGCTTGCTTATTTCTACTTATTTCTTCTAGAACACACCTCCCCCCCATCCCCACCTCCACACATACTCACATACCCACACACATCCCTTGTAGGATTGTGTGATTGTAGGAGGTATTTGAGGCAGGAGAAAGGGGTTTAGAGAGAACTTTGTGAACTCCTGGCTTCCTCCTTTGTAGGGAAGGGAATGTAGGTACTGGCGTTAGTGTGTTGGACTCAAGATTCTGGGCAGTACTTGTGTCTGGTCAGAAATGTTGGTGCCCTGGGAGTCATGGACTTTCCCAAGCAAAAAGGAGTTAAAAACAGATGGAATAGGGATAGGTAGGGATGAAGAATGGGAAGAAAGCTGGGTGAGGGTGGCACCAGGACTTAGAGGTGCCAACTGATGCAATATGGGGTCTGGGTGAGGCTAGGTGTGGCTAAGTGAACACCCTGGGTGGGTGGACTGGGCTAGATAGAAGTCTACAGAGACCCACCCCAAAGTGAGTGGCATGGTTTTGCTGGAGCAGGCCAGTTTTCTGGGAGGTCATGTAATTAGAGAAAATGTCTTGTGGCTTGGGATACTCATCTTCTTTGTCCTGGTTGGGGAGGTGGGGAATCAAAGAAGACAGGTGTCCTCCATGTTGCTTATATAACACACACATCTACACACACACACATACTCCATTTCCCTAGGAACATCTCCCCTTTCTGACTTTATCCCCCTTTGACCCTCCTCTTTGCCCTCCTTGGACTTTCTCAAGGGAGATTGATTCTTTACCCAAAAGGAGAAGGTACAGAATAGGAAATAAACATGGACAAAAGCAACGCTAGCTTCTCAGCAGACAGTTTCTCTGTAAGTTTAGCTATGTAGCTCAACATGAGGGAATGAGGGAAAGCCATAGATATCAAAACCTCTGGAGGAAAATCCTCAGTTATTTTCACCAAGAATTCTGTTGAGCTTTCAGTCCAGCCTGCCTATGGAAACCAGTTAGGGTTTATTACATGCTCACTATGTGCAAAGAATAGTGCTTTGTCTATATCTATATTTCTCTTCCCTGGCATCATCCTCCAGATGTCCTTTGGGGAAGATGTGTTGAGACAGGAACTGGCTAAGAAAAAAAAAATAAGCGTTAGGGCAAAAGAAGAGGAGAGATTTGGGTCATTCCTTCAAACTGATGTTAAGTCTCATATAGGATCTTAGATTGATTTAGAGCTGAAAAGGACTTTAGAAGTCAAGTTCAACCATCTCATTTTACAAATGAGGAAACTGAGACTCAGAGACATTACGTGACTTGCCCAGGGTCACACAGTAAGCATCATCAGCTGCTGTCATTGAATTTTCACCTCTAACTCCTACAGCATTTCTAATCCCTAGTACAGCATTTAGTATTTGATCTTATACTATCAAATTGTTTGCAGTTTTGTTTTATTTTTTTTCCTATGTGTCATTGTGGTGTGGTGGATAGAGAGTCAGATTTGCAGTCAGGAAGGCATGGATGGGTTAAAAACCTGCCTTCAGCAGTTTCTTACTATTTTGCCCACTGGCAAGTCATTCAAACCCTCTCAACCTTAGTTTATTCATCTATAAAACCAGATACTTGTAAAAAGCACCAGGAAGCATTAGGTATGTGAATGATATGTACATAGATGTGGAAGTTGGAATTAGCTAGTCATTGTCATGTGTGTGGGGTGGTCATGTGGGAGGAAACCAGATGACCTCCAAAGCACCTTCTAATTTGACAAAGAGTACAAATTCTGAGAATATGAAGATAAAAATAGAGCCTGCCCTGCCCTTAAGGAGTTCATGCTGTATTAGAGAGATAGGTGGTGAGCCAGGCACACAGTTTATAGGATCATAGGCCTAGAGCTAGGAGAGATGGAGGCCACTTAAGTCCAACTTCATTATTTTTAAAGATGAGGAAACAGGTCCAGAGGTTAAGTTACTTACTCAGTCATATTGGCAGTAACTAGAGATAGGACTTGAACCTAGGTCTCTTAACTTTACAGTCTGTGTTCTTTAGAGTTGTTTGTCCTTCATTCTCAAAGAGAAACATGACATCAGTGAGGTGATGCCATGACTTGCAAGTAAATTGGATTTAAGTGAGGGAGGACTGTGCAAAGTCATTAGACTCACTCTCTCCTCCTGAGTCATCTGGGTCCACTGGCAAGATATAGATCTCCCGATTCAGTGGGAGACTTTGGTCTTGAAAGGGTCAAGGAAGAGATCACTGCATTCTATGAAAATTTGAGGAAGAAAGTATTAGCAACTGGATAGAAGGGAATGGTGGGAAGGATGGATCAAGGAGGGCTTCATGGAGAAGATGGCACCTGAGATGAGTTTTGAAGGAAGTTAACAATTTTGAAAGGAGCCCCAAATATAAGTGTCTACGATTTGGTGACAAGGTTTACATGGAGATTGCTCGATGGGGAGTAATGAGATGGATGACTGCCTCTTGTTCTGATCAGTCATGGCAAGGCTACGACTGCTGCTCATATCCCATGTTCAGTGATGTACAGAAGGGGAGCTAGGAGGGAATGACTCCTTGTTTCATTTCTGCCAGTGTCTCAAGCTAGTGTGGGGATAACCAGAAGCAGGAGAGATTTACATCAGACCCCAGGAAGAAGTGAAGGATTTCTGATGAGTTAAAAATCAGGGCTATCTTGAGTAGATTTTGTTTTGGTAAGTAATACTACAGAAATGCGCTGTTTGCGTTTCCCCACACTGGTTCCTTTCTCATACCAGAGATTGTCCCTGACACTGTGGGAAATGTGGGGACCGAGAAATAGTCCCCACTCAAGAAATAGAGTGCACGCTTGACAATGGGCCAATTTCTTGCAGGTGGAAGGCAATGCGGGTCATGAGAATGGGTTAGTGTATGAGTGTGCCTCTTATTTGAAGAGATTCTCAGGCCACTCTGGGGGAAACATGGTGAAATTGCTTTGGGGTAGGCAGACATGTTTTTTTGAAAGATGTTCCTGTCTCTTGGTTCAACCAAAAGAAGGGGCTTCACATTTAACTGAAAAGGCAACTAGAAATGGGAGTCCACGTATGCTTTGAGTTTTTTGGTTTCCTTCAATGAATTAGTCATATGCCATCATATGCATAATTCAGTTGAATGCAAGTTCTTTGAGGGCAGGGGCTATTTTGTATTTCTGTCTTTTTATTTCCAGAGACTGTTAGAATGACTCTACCACACAAGAGGCAGTCAATGAATGCTGGCTGATTGAATTCACATCCACTGGTATTTTTATTTATTCATCAGCTACTACACAGACTTTTATATAGTATATGTGTAAGAGGAAAAACATTGATAGAGGCAAGGAGATCAATGAGTTTACAGGGAGCTGAGCCTTTGTCTCTTTCTACAGAACAGGAATTGCACCTCACTTAGAGGACTGAGGAGTTATTGGTTGGGGTCTGGTGCTGAATTGGCCGGCTCAGATTATCATGTGTTTTTAAAAGATTTGTGGAAGGCTTGTTGGAGGTATCCAGAAGGAAAGCTGAGCAAACTGGAAACTAGAGACTTGAGAATTCACCTGGAACCAAGATTGTTGTGGAAGAGTGCTATGTATTTGCACAACTTTTGTTTTAAGTCTTAGAGTGAAAGCATGTAGTGTAACTGTATATGCTGTCACTCACATGTCTTAAGATGCAGCAGGAAGAGGAAATATCTCTGAGGGGAGAGAATAGGGTCATAGGACTTAGTCTACTCCATTGAAGTAGGGGCAGAAGAGGTTTCCTGGACAATGCTGACTCCTTTACCATGAGTTGCTGGACCTAGCTGTAGATAAGACAGGTCATAATTCTTTAACTCAAAAGATGGTGGCCATAGAGGAAGGAACCAAATGGCCAAGTAATGGGGATTCTTGAATTCCAGCTTTCAGGAAGAAAAGCAACAGTTTTTGGATTAGAGATTAAGCATATGTTCCTCCAAAACTAGAGGAGCAGTGAGGGACATGAAGAGCAAAAACTTGGACTGGAGGAGGGCAGAATAGCCCACTCCCCTCGACTCTTCCAAATAGTTTTAGAAAATGCACCAAACAGGGATGGTTAGGTGGTGAAGTGAATAGAGCACTAGCCCTGTAGTCAGGAGGACCTGAGTTCAAATCTGGCCTCAGACACTTAATACTTACTAGCTGTGTGACCTTGGGCAAGTCACTTAAACCCAATTGCCCTTCTTTCCCCCCTCCAAAAAAGAAAAAAAGAAAATGCACCAACTGAATCCTTTTGGGAAAATCCAAGAAAAAGTTCCAAGTAATTTTTTCAAAGTTGGTTTAGTGTAGGGAGACAGAGAGGTCTGTGCACATTGGGGACAGAACTTGGCCAGGAGTGCATGTGCAGAATGTTTTAGCATATATTGTCAGGGTGAGGCAAGGGGAAGTCCCAGAACTATACTAGGACACCTTGAGACCCATACTGGGGCACTGAAATGGGAACAGGTGCCAATTGGCAACTTTGTTACCCAGCTCCCAGTTCCAGATCTTCAGGGGCAGAGAAGTGCTTGCAAGGGCAGATGGGTGTTCCGTTCTAGGGAAGGCCCTAGGCATTAAATGGGGAGAGAAAAGCAGGTTTAGAAGTGAGCAAGCAAGCTTCAGTGTGGCTAAGACCTCAGAGTAGAGCAGGATCCCAATGCTAGGTTCTAGCCCAGCCTGAAGTCTACTGAAGAATAAGTGAACCAGGAATTTCATACCATAGGAAGCTTATGGTTCTATGACTCAAAACCAGCAGCATTTCCTAGATGGCCAACAGGGTCTGAGTCCAGAAGTAGTTTATTGCTTCTCAGATTCAAATCCAGGACAGGGCCTTACAGAGTTCAGACTGGGGGAGGTGGGAGCAGTTAGAATTTCTTCTGTATCAGATCACTTTGGCAGCACTAAAAGTTTGCAGTTTCCCAGACTGAACTGTCCTTGAGAGCCTGGAGCAAGATAAGGCTCAATACCCTAAAAAAGTAGCAACAGGACCAGCCCAGACTTTCCCTCCAAAAGTCTACAGAGACTGGCCCTGCTATTAAGTCCCAAGTCAGTAAATGGACTGGAAGAATGAGAAAAGGAAAAATAAAAAGAATTCTACCATTGAAAGGTATTATGGTAATAAGGATGCTCAGCATACAAAACCCAAAGAAGAAAATTACTCTAAAACATCTACAAACAAAGCCTGAAAGAAAAACACAGCTTGGGTAGAAGCTCAATTAGAATTTCAGAAAGAGATGAAACAATAGCTTATAAAGAGGTAAAATAAGAGTGCTTGAGGGAAAAAAATGGGCAAGAATGACAGCTATGGAGGAAAGAACAAGAATGGGAATTTATAGCTTGGCAGAAAAGGTACAAAACTTTGCTGAACTAACAAATTTCCTGAAAAATAGAATGGATCAAATGGAAACCAATGATTCTATGAGACAACAAGAAATATTAATACAGAGTAAAAGGATTTAAAAAATAGAAGGAAATTTAAAGAACTCATAGCAGAAACAAGTGATTTGGAAAACAAATCAAAGAGAGAAAAATAAGAATTATTGAAGTACTTGAACTCCATGACAAAAAAAGTTTATATATTCTATTTAAAAAACAATTTTAAAAGAAAACTGCCCAGATTTCTTAGAACTAAATGGCAAAGCAGACATAGTAGGAATTTACCAGTCAACTCCTGAAGGAAACCACAAAATGAAAACTCTCAGGAACATCAAAACTAAAACCCAGAGCTTCCAGGTCAAAGAAAAATATTGCAAGCGTCCAGAAAGAAAGGAGTGAAATAATGTAGAGCTGCAGTCAGGATAACATTCAATGTCACTCAAAAACTGACACCAATATAAAGGAATAGATAGCTTGGAATACTATATTTCAGAAGACAAATGATAATAGACTTACAGCCAAAAATCACTTAACAGCAAAACTAAGAATAATCCTTGAGGGGAAGAAAATGAATTTTTAATGAAATAAAGTACTTTCAAGCATTCTAACAAAAAGATCAGAGCTGCATAGAAACTTTGAAGTTCAAACACAGGAGTTTAGAGAAACATAAAAAGGTAAGCATTAACAAACAATCATAAAGGACTGAACAAGGATAGATTGCTTACATTCTAATATGGGGAGATGATATATATGCCCCATCTCAATCCTATTATCATTAGGAATCATAGAGGGAGTTTAATTACACAGGCTCTTGGAGTTCTTTAATATCTTGATGATCTTAAGACAAGAATGGAAAGAGAGAAAGAGGAAAATCATGGTGGTGGGGAAAGAGGAGAAAGGAAAGGAAGGTTAGGGAAAATTACATCACATAATCAGTGTGTGTAAGTAGACATCTCTACAAAAAAGGAGGAGGGAGTGGAGAGAATCATACTCATCTGAATTGGTCAAAGGGTAGAAGAACACACACATAATTTATTAGAGAAATACATTTCACTCAACAGAGAAATAGAGTAGAAAGGAGAGAAGGGAGAAGGGGGATTTAGATGGAAGGTAGAATAAGAGAGGGATTAATCCTAAGCAAAACAAACTCTAACCAAAAATATATCCAAAAAATTCATAGGTCTTTTTCAACTGACAAAGAATAGGAATCTTTGGGACTATAAATTGGGGGATAACTGAAGTTATGGTAATGTAAATGTGATGGAATACTATTGTGTTATAAGAAATGATAAAGGAGCTAATTTCAGAGAAATCTGGAAAGACTTCGAGGAACTGATGAAGAGTGATCATCAGATCAGGAGAACAATTCATATGACAACAATTGGGTAAGACAGATGACTTTGATCCACATGATGGCCAACCGTGATTCCAGAGGACTAATGATATAGAAATGAACAATGGGGAAATGTGTGTTGTTTGACTATGCATGCTTGTAAGAAGGGTTTTGTTTCTATTTAGTTCTCAATTGGGGGAGGGGAGAGAGAATTGAGGGGGAAGAAAGAGAAGGTAGATTTTTATTGATTGAAAAAAATCAAAGGTAACAACAAGAATAACACTGATAATGATAAGCCCTGGACTTATCTCTCTATATTGTGGCTCAGTCCCTTATTGTTCTCTGGGAGCCACATACCTGATCCTTGATCTGGGTCCTCTTAATGCTCCTCCAGAAAGCAAATGCTGAGGGAACATGGATGTGACAATGTACTTCATCCACAGAAATTCCCACCTTCCTGGGCTCCCTCCTTCTCTTCCTACCTCCCCACTCCTTTTGGTTCATGTAAAATCTAGGGAAAGAACTTTTTAACAATGGGGATCATTGAAATTCAGGAATGGTTCAAGAGGTAGCTTGTGAGTCTTCTCTGCCAATTTTAAGGTATATGTTTCTGTCACTCTGATTAGGGTTAGCAGGAGAGCACACACACAGACACACACAGGCACACAGACACACACACAGATGCACACACACAAACACACACAGACACATACACACATTCTGAATCTTCAAGTGTCTTCTGAGTTCTTTTCTGTTGTGTATGAAGAGATTTAAGGTGTGAGCTAAAAAACAAATTGTGTTTTTCCCCTGGTTTTTATAGCTGTCCCTTACATCCTTCACTTTCCGAAGTAGTAAGGAGTCCCTGTGAAACCTTGCTTTTTTGGATAGTGACTTAGCATAGTGATCTCTAACCTATCGTTGTCACCAGGCTTTCAGGAAAGGAAATATCAGAACACAGGATATTTGTTTTGGAAGCTTTGAACTCTGAATGCATTGGGTAGGGACTGGCATAGAAAAGGAATTTTGCTAGCCTGTAAATTAGCACTGGTGCACAGTGAAGAAAGATTTCCTGCGACCTCTGTGAAATCTCACCTATGTGAGGGAAAGCATCCCTTACCAAAGCTCATATCACCTACTCATCAACACAGAAGTTCAGAGATTTCCAAGGAAAGCTACAAACCAAGCAGAGAGAGGGCCTGGGACCTCAGAACTTCCCTAGTCTTGGCTTTGGGTACAGGGCCCAGAAGAAGGTGTGGCCACCATGGAATCTGCTCCAGGCCAAATCCCCTGAGAGTTGGTATGACTGGTTTAGGTGACTCCCTATTGTTTACTGACACCAGGTCCAAACTTCTCAGCCTGGTTTTCTAGGTCTTCCACAATATTTTGACTCCACCTTCACTCTCTTATTTATGTATTACAACTCTTGGATAAAGATTCTTTGTTCCAGTCATGGCCTATTCATTTTTCTGCCCCAGTCATGCTCAGACCTCCTCAGTGCCTTTGATCATGCTACTTCTCCCACCTTAAAAGATGTACTTGAGGCCTAGTTATTCCACTTTTTCATAAAGCCTTTGTGACAACCAGGCCAACTTCTCTCCCTTCTTTGAACTCTTACTAGAGTATAAATAAACTCCTTTTGAGTAGGGATTACTTTACTCTGTGTATTTGTGTCCTCAGTGTCTAGCACAAAGCTTGACACATAGCAGATATTTAATAAATACTTATTAATTGATTCATTAAGACTTGGGAATGTGTCATTTCTTTCTAGTGAATGTTTGTTGAATTGAATTATTGCATGTATAGTCTCCATTATTGGTTGGAACTTAATTGTTCTCTAATTGCTTCATATGGGTTATTTCTGTCTCTCTCCCCATCTCGATTATAAATTCCCTGAAGGTAGGGACCAATTATTATATGCAGAGTCAGAGTTAGTATTCAAAGCTATGGAAGGAATCATTGAGGTTACCCATCATTATAAAGATGAAGAAATAGATTCAGAGAATTTAAAAGACTTGACCAAGTTCATGTAGTAGTACTCAAACTCACTTGATGTTACACTGGAGATAAGATGTCTTGACCTAGAGACAGAGAACCTGAATACAATCCTGACCCTGCCACCACTTACTACCAGTATGAACCTAGGCAAACCCCTTCTTCAAGTGTCTCAGCTGTAACATGGAAGTTACATATGTGGCATCATGTGCATGTAACTGACACTACTATAAAGTAGCAGAGGGCTTGGAATCTTGTATTCTAGAAAGCAAAGAATTTATATACTTATGACCTGGAATGACTTACTTAGCAAAATTAGTACAAACCTTTGGGTGAATTGAAATCTAAGGCCTGTTCAGTCTTAAGTCTATGATCCTATGACTTGAAATGAGAAAACTGGGTTCAAGCTGCAATTCTGATACTTCATAGCTGTGCATCCTTCAGTGAATTAAACTTTCTGAACTTCAAGGTCCTCATTTGTTAAATGGAGATAATAATTGTTCTACTACTGGCTGCATGAGGGAAAGGTTGTAAATGTTGTGTTATATTAACATAATCTATTAATTTTGCATCTCCCATTACACCCATTACAAACCTAGGCAAGGTAGAGGCAGATTTATCTGAGTTGTTAACATGATATCAGATCCATCTGAAAACAAAGGCCAGGAAAGAGGCAGTGTGGGATAGTGGGAAGAACACTGAAAAAACCTAGGTTTAAATCCTCTCTCCGTTGCTTATGATGATAGATGGTCAGGTCATTTTAATTCCCCATTTGTAAAATGGAGGTCATCATACTTGTAAAACCTACTTCATAAGGTCATTTTGAAGAAGATACCATAGGAACATAATTGATTGTTTCCGGACTGTTGCTATTGAATGATCAGGTAGTAGGTCATTTTGGTCCCTGAATTATCCAAATCAAATAAACTAATTAATTGCTAGATGCCTGTTTCCCTTTGTTTATAGACACAGTCTCAATGTCCTTTCTTTTCCACCACTACTGCTATACATTTGAGGTTGGTGGAGTGAGTAGGTATCAGGATTAGTGAGAATGGGGAAGGTAATAAGCAACAGAAATGCAAAAAACCAGGCAATTAGAGCCTACCAGGAAGGAATGATATTGTCTCACCTTGAAAAATGCCTGAAATTAAACTGCAAAGTCAGGGTGGAAGTCAATACACAACATGAAAATAATCTTCAATCAGCACATGACCCCAGGTCACTTTTGTATAACCATGGATGTGGTACCCCAGGAAAAGTCCATTGGGTATCTTTAGGCATTGTCCCCTTCTTAACATCTTGTACTACAATCCTCACACACAGATTGTAGAAACTTAGAGTAGACTTCATAAAGTGAGGCTCAAGGGTGGCTGGCTGGGAAACAAGTCACCAATACAGAAGACAAAAGGAGGAGGGCAGGATAACAATGCTACAAAATATGCAATTTGTGTATGTGTGGGGGGGCGGGGGGGGGACCCTACACTCCAATTCTGGAGCTAGAGGTACTGGATTTGAATCCAGCCTCTGACCATTTGCTACATGCATGACCTTGAGTAAATGACTGATTGGGACAGGATCTGGATTGGTTACCTTCTAACCTCTTCACATCTCTGTGTCTCAGTTTTCTCACCTGTAAAATAAGGAAGTGAGACTAGAGGTTTCTAAGCTCCCTTTCAACTCTCAATTCATGATTCTGATTCTTTGATGCTGGGCGAATATTTTTATTTCTTCTCAGGCCTCCCTGAAGACCAGGCAAGAGAGAATTAATTTATTATACTTAGCATGTGAAATGCAGACTAGATAATAGGAAGCATTTTTTTTTTGGAGTGTATCTACTATCTTTCGATTTTTAAGTTTATTAATTTTTTTCAATTAAGATTTAATTTATTTTTTAAATTTAAATTAATTTTTAAGATTAATCTATCCTTCTCATTGTTCTTCCCCCTCCCTCACTGAGGGAAAACAACAACAACTTAATAATAAAGCCCTAGATACATAGATGCATAGTCAGGCAAAAAAAAAAAAGCCCAATTAGACATGTCTGAAGATGTCTCTGGATTTTCATCTCATCATTTCTCTGTCTGAAGGTGAGTGGCATATTTCTTCTTTGTCCTTTTAAATTCATGGTTTATCATGGCATGGACCAGAGTTTTAAGTCTTTCAAAGTTGTTTTTCTCTATGCTGTTATCATTGTATACATTGTTCTAGCTCTGCTCACTTCGTTCTCCATCAATTCATAGAAGTCTTTCTAGTTCCCTCTGAAATTGTCCATTTCATCAATTCTTTACGGCACAATCTACCAACTTTAAGAAAATGTTTTATTGATGCTTTTTGTTTTCTATCACAGTCATTTCTGGGGGGGGGGAAATCCACTCCCCATTATCCTCTTTGTCCTTTGTAACAAAGAAAAACAATTAAGCAAAAATACCCAATACACAGTGATCAAGAATGTCTACAGTCTGAAAATGAAGATAGCATTCTGCCTCAGTTGACTCCCACTGCTTCTCTGCTGATGGAGGAAGGAATATTTTGTTGTCTATTCTCTGGTATATTATTTATTTTCAGTTTTATTTTTCATTGATATTGTTGTAGCAATTGTATGCCTTTTCCTTGTGGCTCTGCTTATTTCTTTCCATCTTCATACACGTTGTGGGAATTAACTTTTTGTCAAGAGGAATTCTGAGATTTTGGAACGGGCTAAGAAAGCAGCTTAGTGTCTTTTCTGTTAATTTTGAGAAAAATCTGCTTTCTTGGGACAGCTTACCTGCTTCTCCTCCTGAAACAAGAGAAATGGTTAAGATAACTTCTTGCAATCCCATTCTGCACATATGGTATTCCCAGATATAGGGTATCTGCATGGTGGGTACTTTCTGCTTTCTATGGTTTAGTCTGACTGATGTGGAGGCAAGGGACTGGATTAGTTGACCTTTAGCCTTCTGGGGTTCATCAGAGAAATGAGAGATCAGGAAATAAAACCTTTGAAATAAACTAAGGAGAGGGAATATTGAGCTTGGTCTAAGGGTTACCTGCCTTGACAGCACAGAGGAGCAGAGAGATAAAACTCAGGAAATGGTGAATTCTCAGGAAGTACTGAACTGTAAAGCCCTTTTGAAGGGAATTTCTAAAGAGTCTGTATAGAGAGGCAGGCACCGTGGCAAAATGCTGGGGACTATTAGAGTAAGGATGAGGGCATGGTTGGGGGAACCCAGGTGGAGAGGCTTCCAAGTCCGATTGGCACCAATCTAGTTATGTTGGTAATTACTATGAAAATGAGCTGAACAAAGGCGGGGGAATGTATACGGGGGAGGGGGATAAAAGAGACTGAGTAGGTAGGGTATTGGTGGAAACCTAGTTTTAACCAGATTTTGGAAGGACTCACTTTTGGAGGCAAAACCAAGGCACAAGGGAGATTAAGGCTAAAGAGAGAAAGCAACATTGAGGAACAATGGAGGCGGAAGACCAAAAGGATTTTGAGACATGGGAATGCATCTCTGATGCTTGAACAAGCTCACTGATGCCATTTGCCTCTGATGGGGCTTGTGCCCAGCTGGATTGGGGTGATAGGCTCCAGGGTACTCTAGACTGAGCTTGGAAGGCCTTTCTGAATTAACTTCCTTTGTCCCATGAGAAAAAAGAAAGAAGAAAGATGAGTGTTGTTTTTTTTTTTTTTGCCAGAAAGTACACTTTGTTGACAAATGCAGGGCAATTCTGGCTCAATTGGTTATAGAAGGCAAAGAGTTTAAATAAAAATTAAATTCTGATTTTTTTCTCTTTTTTCAATTAACAAAAATTTTTAAGCTTAATCAATTTTGAGAATCTATAATAATCAGCTTCACTAGATATTTACCCACGTAACTGTGAAATAATGAAAGTCACATAAATTTCACTCACTGAGTCCCTATTGTGGACTAAATATTGCACTTCAAAAGAAAATAGAAGACATATTTCCTGACCTCAGTACAGGTACAGCCTTTTTGGGGAGAAAGGGAATATGTATATGTACAAGGATATGAAAATAATTAGAGAGATTGTGTGACCCTGGACAATTCCTTTAACCTCTCAATGCCTTAGGTAACTAAAATAATGAATTGCAGATAAAGAAATTTCTCCCTTGGTCATCTCTTTACTGAAGAAAGAATAAGTCTGGTAAAACAAACAAAGAAAAACAAAAAGTACAGGTCCCTGTAACCATCCTGGAAATGGGACTATATACTAGGATCATGGCAATTTAGAATGCAACTTGCAAGGGTGTGCTGGAGTCAGTTCAAACCTGCTTGTGAGAAAGTGAGCTGTTTGTTGACTTTTCAATGTGAGCATTTTAAACCTCTGAAATAGGACATCACTACAAATCAGGGGGCATTTAGGTGGTGCAGCAGACAGAGTGCTTGTCCTGGAATCAGAAGACTCATCTTCCTTAGTTCAAGTATGGCCTCAGACACTTAACTAGCTGTGTGACCCTGGGCAAGTCACTTAACTTTGCCTCAGTTTCCTCATATGTAAATTGAGCCAGAGAAGGAAATGGAAAACCATTCTAGTATCTCTTCCAAGAAAACCCCAAATGGGGTCTCATGAATAATCGGACATGACTGAAAAACTGACCAAATCAGGAATTTATTGTTTTGTTGATTATCTAGGTTTAAGAAAATGATGGAGAAAATATTAATGCAGAATAAACTTAAAAGTATGTCATGGGTACAGTCTCCCCTTTCCCTCAGAGAGCTGATTATTGAACATTTATCTACACATTGCTCAATGTAAGATACAATCATCCTGGGCCATCCTTAGCACTGAAACATCAAGGAGCCTGGAGCTTTGGGGTCCTCACTGAAAGAATCACTGACTGATAAAATCATAGACTTTTAAGAGATGGAAGGTGCCTCCAAGACCATCCAGTTCAATCCATACCTGAACATAATAACATTATATATCATAACATTATAATTATTATATTATAACATTATAATACAGCTCAAAGTGGTCATTTGCTTTTGCTTCCTTTGAGTGGTGCTGAATGGGGGAAGTTGTGTTTGTTTGTTCTAACCCAGTATTTATTCCCTGGCAGCATAGAACCCTTGGACTCACAGGGCTGGAAGGGATCTCAGAGGTCATTGGAGTGCTGGTTCTAGAGGCAGGAAGATATGAATTGAAATCCAGTCTCTGACACTAAACTGTGTGACCTTGTGTCACTTAACCTTTTTGCCTCAGTTTCCTCTTCTATAAAATGGGAATAATGACAGTACCTATTTCCTAGGGTTGTTGTGAGGACTAAGTGACACAGTAATTGTGAAGTTCTAATCACAGTGCCTGGCACATAGGAAACACTATATAAATGTCAGTTGTTGTTGTTGTTATAATTATAAGACTTATTAATCAGTGTCAGAGCCTGCAGTAGGATGAATCTCTTGATTCTCAATCTCTATGCCATTTTCTACTTTTTTTATGAAGCCTTCTCTGATCTTCCAAGCTTGCAACGACCTTTGTTTACTCTACCTTTTGATGATACTTCTTTTGTCCTTTTCATTCCCTAATTATAAAAATAGTTATTTGGGAATGCTACCAGACTGCAAACTCCATCAGGGCAAGGATGGTGTATAAGGTCAGATTTGTATTTCCCCAAGCCCTGCGTGCGGAACCTCCCGCCCTCAGTGCTCTGTACACAGTAAGATCCTTAATAAATCTTTCTTGTGTTATGCCAAGCCCACATCTTTCAAGTCTTCTTATACCTTAATCTGTGACACATACCCTTTGATGCAGTGACACTGGCCTCCCGGCTGTTCTACAAACAATACACTCTATCTCTTGGCTCCAGACATTCTCTCTGTCTGACCCTCATGCCTGGAAGGCTCTCTTCCTCCTTTACTCCCACTGATGAATTCCCTGGTTTTCTTTAAGTCTCAACTAAAATCCTTCAGAAGCCTTTACCAACTCCTCTTAATTCCAGTGTCTTCCCCTTTTAATTATCTCTAATTTTTCTTATATATAGCTTGCTTTGTATATATCTGTTTGCATGTTGTCTTCCCCATTAGATTGTAAGCTCTTTGAGAGTGGGGACTGTCTTTTGCCTCTTTTTATATCTCCAGAGCTTAGCATGTGGCACATATTAGGTTATTAGGTATTTAATAAATGTTTATTGATTGATTTAGACCCATGAATGGATTTGATTCAAAGTGGCTGGTATTAGCTCTTCACTTTTCCCTATACTTTGGAGGGGTGAGAAACTGGGACAGAACCAGAAGGGCTAGGTTCAAAACCCAACTGGGACACAACTAATGTGACTTTGGACAAGTCATTTAACCTGTCTCAGCCTCAGCTTCCTTATCTGTAAAATGAAGTTACCATACTTGATGACCTACAAAGCCCCATTAAATTCTGAACATAAGTTCAGATCTATCATAATAGCTGTTTTGAAGGACCCTCAGTGGTGGATTAGATCATGCTGAGAACCTGGTGATGGCCTTGAGGGAGTAGCTTATGGTCTAGTGGTCATTCATTCAAAACAGTATGGAGGAGAAGCGGAGGCTGGAGAGAACCAGTGGTAGCTGGTAGTGGTGACCCGAGATTAAATTTTCCTTTCCAGACTTGAGAGATGGACAAGACAAGGGGAATGAGGTCTAGACTCTTGCTTTATTTTGGTTTGAATGAAATTATTCTTAATCCCTACTCCCTTAGCTGAATGCTATTGGTGCCCATTTCTAAGAGTATTCCCTTACTTTGCTATAAATGGTGCATTACTGAACTTATTTTACTCCTTAGAAGTATCCAGGGTAGATCCACAGGTATATTTCCGTGTGTCCACTAGTTTGGTGACCCACAATTTTGATTCTTTAGGGGCTGTGGTATTCCATGATTTGCAGTTACATTTTCTTTTAAAAGAAACATTTTTGTTTCAGATAGACACTTGGGATCCTTTGAAATGTCATATAAATCTCTGCTCCTCCAATTCTAAGCCTAGCTCTTTGTCCATCTTCATGGACATCTTCATGGTGTTTTAAAGATATATGTACTGATCATGGAACACCTTAGGTTATCCATTCAACTACTTGTCCTTGTCTGGTTAGTAAGCATTCTTCATCCTCTTAGTTTTTCCTGTGCAGATAGTTCTTTTTAGTGATTAGGGACCTAATTTAGGAGGCTCTGCAGTCTTCCAGGGCTTGAAACAATCAATACATGGCCCCTTGCAATGTGGAGCATCCCAAAGGTAATTCCTGTTCCTTTTGGACTCTGCACTGGACGTTCTCCATTGTAGTGGCAAGTCTACATCTCTACCGTTATTCCTTGACTAATTTCAATAATGAAATGAGCACCATCTCATTTCTTTGTTGTGGTGTTGTTCCATTAGACTGTAAGCTCTTTGTGAATAGGGATTCTTTCATTCTCTATATTTGTATACTCAGTATCTACATAGTACCTAGTTCACAGTAAGCAGTTAATCAATGTTTTTGATTGGTTGCTTGTGTTTGGCTTCATATCTAGACATCATTCCACTGCAATATGCTGTTCCATTCAATTGTCACTGCCCCATGCAGGGCCTTTGATAACTGGTTCTACTGCTTATTACCTATAGGATCTTGGACAAGTTGCTTCAACTCTTTCCTTAATAGTATGACCAAGAAATAATTTATGATACTAGCATATGCATAGGGTATAATTGTTGGAGGATTGCCTTTTTGGTTACATGACGTAATTTTTAATAGTCAACAAAAAATAAACATGCTACAACAAATTTTATATGATATATTATAATGACTATGGCCTAGCTATTATCAACAGGAATCATCTCATTTTAATTTCAATAACCCCTGATTTTCTTCTCCTACAGGGAAGAAAGAAAACGTCCTTTTTCCCCTCCCCCTCACTACTCTGAGACAGATGTTATTGTAAGCAAAAGTGGGAACTTGGCCAAGTTTGTTTTTGGTGTCTTCTCTCAGTTCTCCCTCTTCTCACCCGCTCCTCAATAAACCTTGCTTTTGACCTTCTTATCTTGGCATCTTCGTCCTTTCAGAACTTGTTGCTGTTCCCCCCCTTAAAAACAAAACAAAACCCCAAAACAAAACTCTTTCCATGTGTTAGATCTTATCCTCAGGGTCTTTGTGCTTTCCAAGGTTAGCAACTAACTAATCCAGATCAACCACACTGCACTAAAGGGAGAGGGAAATGAAGATGCCAGCACCATTTTTTTCTCCTTCCCCGAAAAGGGGGCTTTCTGGAAGCTTGCTCATTCCTAACTCACAAAAATAACTCTAGTGGTAAAAATTTCATGCCAGATAGGAGAAAGTGCTGTTATGTGTAACTGGAAGGGGAAATGTTTTCAAGGCAGACATGGCCTTGTGAGGGCTCACAAATTACATGGCATAGCTGACCACTCTCCTGTCCATATGTGAGGTCCCACATCAGTGGCTGATGCCTTGAATTTGGAGGAGGAGGTTTTTGCTGTATTGCTTTGGGTAAGGATTTTTTGGCATCAGAAAACATTACCTCAAGGTGGTAGAAAAAGGGCTTTTCTAACCAAGGCTAAGGAACTTCTGCAAAAGGGAGGTGAGCTGGGACTGGGGTGAGGGGGGTTGGGGGGGATTCATGGGCCATAAAAAATAAGCACATTCTCAAAGCAAGGGAATGAGTTCTTTGTCTTTGTGGTAACCAGGGAAGACATGGGACAGATGCCAGGAAGAAATATAAATTTCCCAGGGGAGGATACAGAAATACTGAAGGAAATCAGCAACTATCCAGAAGAAATGATTAAGAAACCAAAGGCCAACATTGTTATAATTGCCCAGGTAATTCAAACTCATCTTTCCTGTCCCTTCCCTCATTCCCCCAAATCTATTTTGCTTAAATTTCACAAAAATTTAAAAAGTAACAGGATGTTTTTGGAGGGAAGATATCTAGATACTTGTCTAGCCTTCTATTTTAACTTAGGACTTAAACAGTGGCCAGATATTGTGTAGAGAAGCAGGATAGTATGGTAGAAAGATCACTGAAGTGGGGGCCAGAACATCTGAGTTCTCATTTTGACTCTGTCACAGACTTGCTCACAGTCACATAACTATACGTGACAGAGTCACCCATGCCTCCTCTGGGACTCAGTTTCTTCATCTGTAAAATGAGATTAATGGTCTAGATGGTCTCTAAGCTACCTATCAGCCTTGATAAATATTCTGCATTCCTTCATTTTAGAGAGAAAGAAGCCAAGGCTCATAGAGATGAAATAACTTGCTCAAAGTCATATATCTTAGTAGCAGAGCCAGGTCTGGAAAACTTCTAACTCCCAAGGTTGGGGCTTATTCCATTGCCTTACATTTGGACCAGGTGAACTCGAAGGTCCTTTCCACCTCCTACTAATTTTACTCTGTAAAATTGAAGTGCTCTGTTTTGCACCAAATTATCACTGCTTTGGATGATTAGTGGTAGAATGTAAGCTCTTTGAGGGTAGGGATAGTTTTTCTCTTCTTTTGATTTTGTATTTCCAGGGTTTAGCACAGTGCCTAACATGGAGTAAGTGTTTGTTGACTGATTGTTGGTTTGGCAGGTGGGAATGAGGAAGGAAAAATGGAAGCCCAGGAGATACTGGGGGATGAAAAAAAGAAGGAAAAGGAAAATAAGGACTAATTTTCCAGGAACCCCTACAATTTGGAATTGGAACTTTGACTCCAAAGTCATCATTTTGAGAATTTTAGACAGGTTGACATTGTTGATGAGGTTGGCTTGGGGAAATCTTGTTTGCCATGGGTTGCTTTAAGTTGAGGCTTCATCCGTTTTAGGACATTAGAATTTAGAATAAAATGATTGTCAGAAATGGAGGTGATTTCAATCATGTCTAATACAACTTTCATCCTTAGGGGTGGGGTGGGAGGAAGCTTAGGAGAGGGGAGGGATGTAGCTTGTTTAAAATCATTGGATTTAAACACATTATCTCATTTGATCCTCACAACAATCCTGGGAGGTGGATGCTATTTTTATCCCCTTTTTGCAGAAGGTGAAACTGAGGCAGCTGGTGGTAAAGTGACTTGTCTCAGAGTTACACTTAGTAAGCCAGGATAGGTGAATTCTGTGATCTCTTCCAGTTCTAAATCTATAAATATATGAACTTAAAAACTTAAGTCTCTTAAAATGTCATTTTGAATTTAGGAAGAAGGAGCCATTCTCCTTGCCCTTTAGGAAAATGGTGGATTTGGATAGATAGAGCATAGGCTGACTGACTCTGCCTCGTCTAGAGAACACAGGACTGACTCCACTACTGGGATGGGGGGTGGGGGCAGCTAATTTTATAGTAAAGAATTTGGTCAAATTGCCAAAAGTCATATTGCTTTGTGTCATAATATTATAATAAAATATTATTAATATAAATAAATGGCATAGCATATTTTAGATTAATTATATAACTATATAATAATTAGATTAATAGAATATATCAAATAGAGAAGCATCTGAGTTGTCTATTTGCTGGTTGAATTCAGTCAAATACCTGATAATTATGAAAATCGGTGAATGAATTCAGTTAAACTTTCGGGCCACTTACCGACATGTTTGAATGAATTCCTATCTTTCCACTAGATTTTAAATCCTCATAGGCAGTGACCATGTTTTATATAGCTCTTGTTTATATGGCACTTTACCAATATTACCTCATATGATAGCCCTGTGAGGTAATTAGCATAAGCATTATTAATCTCATTTTATAGATTGGCAAAATATTTATAGCACTTCGAAGTTTACTAAGTACTTTACCCCTTACAAGAACCCTGGGAAGCAGGTGCTGCAGATATTGTCCCCAGTTTGCAGATGGGGAAACTAAAGACAAGTAACAATAGTACTATTTACATAGCACCTTACCATTCAAAAAGCACTTTACAAATATTACCTCATTTTGTCCTTACAATAACCCTGGGAGGTAGGTGCTATTATTACCTTTATTTTACAGCTGAGGAAACAGAAGCAAACAGAGGTTAAGGGACTTAATATGGGTCATGCAGATAGTAAATACTTGAAGCTAGATTCAAACTTGGGGCTTCCTGGCTTCAGGTTCCTATCATCTAGGAACTTCATCTAGGGCTTCTATAACTGCCCATAATGATAACTAGCTTTCATATAGTCCTTCTATATTTATGTAGTCCATGTTTTCTCATAGGATATAGCAACCCTGGGAGGTAGGTGTTACTATATTCACATTTTAAAACGGAGGCAAGCAGAGGTTAAGTGACTTGCCCCCAGGATCACACAGCTAGTAAATGCTTAAAGTTGGATTCAAATCTAAGTCTTCCTGAGCTGAATTCTAGCACTGTCTACACTGAGGTCTCTCTCCCTTTAGCCCAAGTACCTTCTAATACAGTGCTTAGTATGTAATAGTGTTTGTTGATGGTGAATTATGATCTGGCTATTTTTAAAAATATTGATTGTTCAGCTGAATTCAATTGATTATTTTACTATTTTTGAGTCATAAGATTTACAGCTTGAAGGGAGCTTATATCATCTGTACATCGTATACAAACAACTCAATTTAATTCAGCAAACATTCATTAAACCTCCTCTAAGTGCCCAGTACTGTGTGAGGCACTGTGGATCCAAAGACAAAAATGAAACAATCTTTGTCTTTAAGAGCCTACATTTTATTTTTTTTTTCCCTGGGGGGATAGTATTTGTACACTGATAAGTCCATACAAAGTAATCTAAGGGGGGAGGGGGAGGGGAGCGATGGAATACTTACACCTGCAAGGAGGGAGAATCAAGGAAAGCTTCATGGAGGAGGTGGCATGGGAGCTGAGCTATGCATGAAGAGGAAGCTCCTGAGGGACGAGTGCTTTTGGCATTGTGGGTAGTCAGTGAGAAGAGAAGACATGGATCTGAGAAACAGAACACAAATTGCAGATAAAATTAGTCATACATTTTACATACAGGGGAAGTGGTATAAAAATTTTGGAACGGTAGGGTGGCATCATAAGATAGTAAAGGGTTCTAAATAGCAGGTTTAAGATTTTGTATTTTATCCTAGGAGCAATAAGGAGTCATTGATAATTTTTGTTTTGTTTTGTTGTTGTTGTTGTTTTCTGGAGGCAATCTAGGCTATGTGACTTGCCCAGGGTCACACAACTAGCAAGTGTCTGAGACCCAATTTAAACTCAGGTCCTCCTGCCTCCAGGACCAGAGACCTATCCACTGCACCACCTGGCTGTTCCATCACTGATGGTTTTTGAGTATGAGTAGTGATACAGTCAACTCTATGCCTTTGGAAGATGAGCAAACTGAGGGTCACAAAGTTAAGTAGATTACCTGTGGCCACAGAGAATGTATATAGCAGAGTTGGGATTCAGTCTTAGTTCTGTGACTCAAAATCCAATGCTCATTCATTCTTTCAACTTTCATAGTTGGAGTATTTATTCCATACTTGGAATAATTCACTTGTCATGTGCTAGGTGACAGGAGAAATAAAGCTACCACAATGCCACTCAGTAATATCTTTCATCTTCTATTCTCAATGGTCCTCCTCCTTCCTCATCCATTGAAGCTTTGTTTATTTTCAAAAGCAAAATGATTAAATTTGGTCAAATGAATCAATAGGAGCTGTTAATAACTGATTTTGGAAACTTTTTTTTTTTGAAAAAAAATAGCTATTTGACGGTAACCTCCCCCTCTTTCCCTATCCCCCCCATCCCCAAGAAATAGCTGTATCAATATCTGGATAAATTATAATTATGTTTTAATTGAGTATGAAAGATTTGAACAAAAAAAAGCCACTTTTTCTTTAATATAGACTAAACCAAAACCCAAACCAAAAACTTCCATGTCCATGAACCCAGTGGACACCCATTTAGGACCATTGTCTTTTCTGACAACCTAAAATTGTAAGGGTGGTGGAGGTCTGTTAAGGACAGTCAGAAAGAAGAGTTGTGTAGGGTTTATTTTAGAGATATGAGTAATCCCAAGCACTTACGTGAATGACAGAGGAAAATATGGGGCAGCATAAGGAGAAAATGAAATTCCGGGGTCCCAGTGGAAGAAAGAGGGAGTATGTCTATCAAGAAAAAAACTGAATTTATTCCTGAAGAATGGAATAAGGAGGAAATGTTAGGAAAAGCACACTATTTCAGCTTTCTCATTACCAAAGTGATATTATGAGAATGGAGAGAAAAAAAATGACAAAAGTTCTGGAGACGTATTAGAACTCTGGGATCACTGTTAGTCACAAAGGGCTGTGTTCTAGGAAATTAGGTCTATATTCCTGGAAAAGGGAGGAAAGGAGGGGATTATGATGGGATTTAGTAGAAGTTTACAGGCTAGGGGTGTGAGAGGTGCAATGGGATCTCAGCATATAAAATAACATCGTGAGTGAGACAGAGGCCCACTGATCTAAGCAAAGTGTTGACTATTGGAGGAATTTAGAGGAAAAAAAATTAACCAGTCATTGGGTAACACACACTAAGCCACCAACTCTATAGTACTAGGAGCAACAAGGGAGAACACTATTTGTGTTTGTGTGTGTGTGTGTGTGTGTGTGTTCGAGCTCTAGTGCTCACTCGTGTGTTAGGGGATTTAGGGGAGATGGATAAGAGTAATCCAGAAGAAGTATCTTTGGGAACAATGGATGATTCCATAAAAGCAAAACCAAATCAAACCCAACCAGCCAACAGCAACCACAAAAAAATCAAAGCCTAAATAATAGAGACAACTGTAAACAGTTATTGTGTTGTTTCAATTGCTGCTATTTTAAGATTGTCTTATTTCCTGCATAATTGACTGATTTTGGATTTACAGATTCTCTAGAATATTTGCTCTGATTGGCATTGACAAGGCATAAGCCCAAGGAAAGAAGGTGCAAAAAAAAATGTACTCTTTTTAGACATTTCTTTAAAACAAAGGAATGGTGTCATCTTTTGCGTTGTTACTCATTGGCAGATATATCTGGTGTTGTCCACTGAAATATTGTTTATCTATTATTTAATGAATGAGTACAATTATGTATCGTGTGTGTTTGTGTGTGTGTGTGTGTGTGTTAGGGATTCCTGAAAATGACTGGCAGAAATTCCAACATGTCATTGGGTCATGTTATATTCAACTGGATTTAAAACTCAAGTCTCTCCCCTTGACAAGAGCTGAGGTGACTCAAAGCCAGAACATATTGAGAGAGACAGGACAAAGAAAAGAAAAGTTGACCTTACTTACACATACCAAACTGTACCAGGTGGAAGGAGAGCAATTAATACATTTTTCAACTTGCCAGCTGCAACAACTTTGACATTGTAAAGTCATTCTTTCAAAAGCACCCAGTCAACTCCCTTTTCTCTCCCCAAATGGGAAAGAAATGGAAGAGGACCTACATTGGAGTCCACACATAATTGTCATTTTTTATTTTAATATGGTAAAATTCCAATCTGAAGAGTGCTGTGGGCAAGAACCTGCCACCCTGTAGACCCAGAGCCTATTTTGTAAACACTTTCTCCTAGCAGGCTGAAGTTTAAATATTAATTCGCCTGTAATTGGCGGAGAAAACAAACAAGCAATTAAAAACGCTACAAAGCTGACTTTCTCTTTCCTTTGCTCTCTCTCCTCCCTTTTCATTTCACCACTGTATAGAACGTAGATGTAAGACAATGGAACCCTGAGCGGTGTGGAATTCTAAGCCCCGTCTTGCCTTAAAGCTACAATATGGATTTAATTTATATGCAAATGTAAGCAATAAAAAGGCAGACACTGTAGAAATTATGGTATTTTTTTAAGGAGATGCTGCAAAACCAGCACGTTCTCCTTCTTTCAGATTCCTACCAGAAGCTAATTATTATTGGTTCTTACTTTTTCTCCCTTTTCTTCCAACCCCCCTCCCCAACACACACACACACACACACACACACACACACACACTTCCTTTTCCAGGCTGGGTGTAAACTATGCTGTTTAAGAAAAACAACAGAATATTGAGGACGAGTGAATAAGAGCAGCCAGGAATATCTCCTGTGAGATTTGACATCAGGATAATTTCACAGTCTGGCTTTTTTTTTTCCTTCTGACTGCCAGCTACCCAGTTGACCAGCAGAACGCAAAGCTGATCAAAGCTCAGTCGGAAACGTTAAGTAAGCTGAAATGGGGGCTAAAGTATGCTAATAGAGGGTCTAAATGTACTTTAATCCTGTTATAATACAAGGTAACTTGGAATCAGGGAAGGCCTGATGGCTTTTGCCCAGGGTGGAGGGGGACCCCTGCAAATTGTGAATAGAAGTCGCTTCCTATTCTTTCATTTGCTCCTGGGGGCTGCCTTTCTCAGATGCACACACAAGCCCCTCCTTCTCCGTTTACTAAGTGTCAACAGTTGGGTGAGCAAGACTTCTCAGATCTTTAGATCAGCATCCTGTGACCTTCCACACTGAAGCACAGACCATTAAGCTAAGCTTTCCAGCTGTTGCCTGAATGATGAGGGATTTTTTCAGAGAAGGGCAGGGCTTAGTGGAACACTAGGCAACAGTTTTATATTATGTGCCCACTACCACCCAACTTGCCTAGCAGATCAATGCTGCTGGAGAGGATGACTGGCCAGAGGCTGGGCAGATGGATCAAAATCTGGAGAGACAGAGATGGTCTCCAAAGCAATCTGAATGTTTTGGCTTGTCTTCAGATTCATTTTCTTCTAATAAGCTTTCATTCTTAAATTTTAAAAAAGAGGAGAAATAGGGAACAAATATTTATTTAATTACCACACTGTATAATCATATTGAAACAAGGTCTTTGGATTGGCTTCTCTTTCTGTCTGTTTCTTCTTTTTCTTCCTCCATTCTCTCGTCTTCCAGCCTCCAGATAACCAGAGCAAAAAGGATGGGCAAAGCCAGAGATGACTTGATGTAGGTTTGCACATGGAATCCTTTGCCTTGGTGGGTGCCCCATGACCTAGTGAGCTGACACAGACCATGGAGAGGACTGATGTAATTTTACAGGCAGCCAACTGCCTCACTGTATCTGAATATTAAAAACAAAGGTTTCATTGAAGCCCTACCTCCCACTGTGCAGCTGAAAGTCTAAGGGGGTGTGTGTATGGTGGGGGGGAGGCTCGGAAGGAGGGAGAGGCAAATGTTCCTAAATATCTTTCAGTTAAGTACAAATTACATACTGGATATATTAAGAGATAATGGTATATTTTGAGTCTACTTTGCTATCGTGAAAATATCAGTAATCACTTCACAGTGCTTACTTGGCACATGGAAACAAAAAGGGAATTCAGTCCTGACATAAAATGTTTTGTTCAGTATCTTGGTTGACTTTTTTCTTCTTTCTTTCTTGGTTCCTTCCTTCCCCTTTCCTTCCCATTCATTTCTCTCCCCTTTCTTTTCCTTCTCTCCCCCTTCCTCCCCTTTCTTTCCCTTCCTAGTCCCTTCCCATTCCCTTTCCTTTCCTTTCCTTCCCATTCTCTCCCCCATTCCCTCCCCTCCCCTTTCTTTTCCTTCCCATCCCCTCTTCTTCTTCTCCTCCTTCTTTCCTTCTCTTTCTTCTCCTTCTCTTTTCCTTTCCTTTCCTTTCCTTTCCTTTCCTTTCCTTTCCTTTCCTTTTTCCTTCCCTTTTTCCTTCTCTTCCCATTTCCTTCCCTCCTTTTCCCTTCCCTTCCCCTTCCCTTTCCTTTCCTTCCCTTTCCTTTCTCTTCCTTCCCTTCCCTCCCCCTATCCATTTCAGTGCCAGGAGTAGCAAGTATCACCTCTAATTTCTTCTGCCTTGGTTGAAAAGTTGGCTTTGCCTAAAGAAGCAGTGATTATCCAAATAATCCTGCTGGTGAAGAAAAATAAATTTGCTGAGGTTTTCCTTATTGTTGAATAATCCAGAGGAGCTGTCTACACTGATCATATTCAGCAGCTGACAGCTCCCTTCTCCATTTTGCTTTGGTAGTATGGGCACAGACTTGGGCCCAGTTTTCTTATCACTCCTCTCCCCCATCTTAAGTGCAGAAACCTAGAGTGACCCCATTCTAGCTGTTAGGCATCCTTCAGGTCAGGAGAAATGAGCAGGAATAGGGATGCTATAGAAAGTATCTTTTTAGGTATGGCTATAGACCACACCTATAGTAAAAGATGATACAGAGCATCATTATTCCAGAACCACAAAATCAATACAAATGTTGCATTACCCCAAAGAGAAAGCATCTGGGTGGGTGGGAATACTCAAGATGAATATTAACTTATAAACTTGCATTATTTTGCTGGATTCGTGGTATTGCCTACCTCTTGGGGGAGGGGAGATTCTTCCAGAGGGGATGTCGGTGAGGTGGGGAAAGAAGAGGAGAATAGAAACTGAGTTCAGAGTAGCTTGGGCTACTGGGTCTCTTCAGAGAGCTAGAATTCTTAGTCTGGACAAGAGTGACTTTTACCTTCCCATGATTTGCAAAATCCCCTACCCTCCAAAGTCTCCTCTAGCCTGCTTCTTTTGCAGCTGCCCGAGAAACATGGTTCAGAGAAGGCTGACTAGTTAAAAGCCTCAATGCATTTTCCTGACTGATGTGAGAACACGAGGGTAATTATGAAATCTGCTTGGAGCAAGTTCGGAAGGATCCTCTACCCCTCCCCAGCCCCCAGAACATGAGAATGGGAGGATTTGCCAAAATATGTCCTTAGCCCTGCATGTCTAAAGATACTGGCTGGAGCTCTCTCTGGTCAGCCTCTGATTTTCCTCCTCATCTCTCTAATCATATTCCTCCTAAAATGAACTTCTCTGGAGTCATGGGGGTGAGCCCTCACTACATTTGAAATTAAAAAAAAAAATGAAAACAACTTGCAAATGTTTCCTCCTGGCCAATATTTTCTGTTCCTAGCTCAAGTAGAAACCCTCTGGAAGGATATATCTCAAGGCCTGACTCATCCTTTTTTTTTTGTTGTGTGTGCGTGTTTTTACAATTCGTAAAATGGTTTTAATTATACGGTATTTTTTTCCAAGTAAACAGCTAGACAAAACGAGAATATGCTGTTTAATTTTTCGTGTATGAAGTTTGGGAAAAATCCCAGACCTGGGATGACTGAAGATGTCAGGCGGCCTGGCTTTTCTAATATTGTCCTCTTTTTATTACCCTCGTCTGATAACAGTAGCTACTAGAGAAGTAGGAACAGCCCTCGGAGAAGAGCTTAACTTCGAGAGGCTTTAGGATTCCAGCTTAAAGCCAGGGGTTATTTTTGTAACAGTTCTGCCAGGGACAAATATGCAAAGATCTTTGTTTCTACCATAAACAAACACAGCATTATCCTAACTACAGAATGACCCATAAAACCACTCAATCTGACATCCAAAAAGCTGTAGCCAAGATATGAAGGGGGACTGCCCAGTTGCTATGCAGGATCACTTTCTTTCCTCATTCATACGCTCTTTAGGTTTTGTTCATTCATTAACATTTCCCTGTATATCTATCTCATTATTACCTCATCAAACATTTATCATTACTTCAAGATAGATAATTAAAATTTCATACAGTTATTTCTCAGAATGATAATCCAATAGGTTTTTCTCCTCTCTCCTTCCCAGCCTCCTCTGCCTCCCCCACCTCCACTGTAAAGAACTTTTTTTTTATTTTAAAATTCAAGATGCAAAGTAAGCAAGGGCCAGGATTCATTTTTGTTGCAAAGAAGAGTTTGATTTCCTGAATTCTGAGTTAGTTCTGAAAGCATGAGTGAGAGAGCTCATATGTTAATCTGTCTTCCTCAGTAACTCTTGCAGACTCACATAAACAGTTGGACTCCATTGATGACGCTATAGAAGACAGAAAAAATTAATACACTATGCTCATATGTCTATTTTAAGGCATTGGTTGGATTTTTTAGTGTCAAGTACTCCCAGGCAGCAGATGCTGTAAATTCAAGACTAGCAAAGAATTCATTATTTGCTTTAAAGGATGGATTTTACATTTATGACTAGAGAGCATGTCATAGATTATATATCACACATCTTGCATGGGTGATAGACATATCATATTCACTTCAGTGGCGTGAGATCTTTTCCACTGGAATTTTTAAGGGTACAGATCAGATTATTATTTTTTTTTATTTAGTCTTCAAAGGAGAACAAACAGGACTGATGAATTTCTGGATGTTAATGGAGCCTGTGGTAACTTGCTTTTTAATTTTTGTTCTCTTGAACCTGAATACAAACAGGAAATTTAGCCTAGGCCAAACCTAGCTCCAGTGTCAGGCACTGTCTCTGGTGAGAATTGAGCTTTTGAGTTGTGAAGCTTGTAGTTTTACTGGAAGTAATAAGAATGAGGAATGAGAAAGCTTAATGTCTTCTGCATCTTTGTTCCTGTGATGGAAAAATGTGGATGGGAAAAGTAGAATTAGTTTGATTGACTAATTAGAGTAATGCTGCTTAATGAGTGTACTACATTAATTCTTCCCTTCAATATTCAATTCCCTATATCCCAAAAGAAGCATGGACTAGCAAATCTAACTACTCCAATACAATTTTAAGGGTATTGCTTTCAGCATAATTTGAAAGGCAACTTTTTCTTTTTCTCAAGATTTTATATTGGGGATTGGCATATTTAGTCCATTCAATATTATTTACCTAAGGCTGGTTGTATTTTACTGAGAGGGTATAACACATTCTGCTCCTCTCTTGTAGAGGGGTGGGAGATGGGAGGGTAGATAAGAGTAACATTGCAGAAGGTATGAGAGCATTACTACTTAGACACTAAGCTGTTGTAGATATAGTTTCAACAGAAGCATCTGGTTTATAAAATAAGTTTTATGTGTAGATAGCTTTAGATTTGCTCATTGGTCAGTTCTGTGTCCAGATGGGTGATGCCATGTTTGGACATCTTTCTTGAGCAGTTAATCCTGATGTTCTCTGCAGTTAACTTCCTTTGTTCTGCCTTTCTTGAAACTTGGGAAAATGTTATTAGGCAAATATTTACCAAGCACCTACAATGTCCAAGGCAATTTGTATTATGTATGTATATATGATGTATATGTGACAATTTTATACTGAAGGAGGGTCTAATCTAGTTGTAGAGAAGCTGTATATAATTAAATTAAGTGGTATTTTTAAAAACTTGGGTTTGAATTTGAAGAAGAGAGAGATAGATGAAGACTGGTATGGTCATAGCAAACTCTATGGGGGAAAATGGATTTGAACTGGACATAGAAAGCTGTTAAGATTCAGTTAGATGGATGAAATCAGGATATTTTAGGTGACGAGAACTAAGAGATAGCATAACTGGTTCTCACTAGTTAATTGAGTATTGACAATAATTATTATGTGTAAGATTCTATGCTAGGCAGTATGAATAGTACAAAGGTTATCTTTTCTATTAATTTCCTACTGTTGCCTTTTCTCATAAAATCTAGATATCTAGAATAGGTATTTTGGAAAAAAAATAATGAATAGCATTTATGTAGCACTCTACAGTTTGCAAAGTGCTTCATAAATGTTTTCTCATTTGATCCTCACAATAACCCTGACAGGTAAGTGCTATTATTATCCCCATTTTACAGATTGGGAAACTGAGGCAGGGAGAGGCTAAGTGACTTGCCCAGGGTCAAATAGCTAGTGAGTGTTTGAGGTCATATTTGAACTCATGTTTTCCTGACTCCAGGTCATGCACTCTATTTGCCCAATGAAACAAACTGGGTTATTTTTTTTTTCTTAGAGGGGGTGAAGTTTCATGAAAGCAGAGGAGTTTGTTTTAATCATATTACCTTCCCTTTCTAATAGTGAAAGTCTCTAGCACAGCCTTACAATCAAACCTTTCTTTCCATTTTATTCATGAGCTCACAAAGCTCATCTCATCTTACTTTCCCGTCCTTTCCCCTTGATAAGTCATCATTTTAGCTCAGACTCAATTTTCCCCTTACTTTCACAATCATAAGGGTTGAATAAATCTGAGGAGGCTTTAAGAAACTTGTATCCATTTTGAACCTAGGGGTGGGAACTATCCTATATTCTTTAGAGAGGGTAAAGGAGTAGAGAAAGGAATGCAAACTTTAATTGCTCTAAATGTTAGAGTTCTTGATATAATAGAATCACCAGCTCAAAGCAGAACTGGATATATTGTATAAATTTGGGATTTTAAGTATGGGAAGGCAAAGCAAGAAGTTTGAGGAAATTTCTTGCCCTTCTTCCATCATCGCCATGTTGTTTTTCATTTGTTTCAGTCATGTCCTACTCTCTGTGACCCCATTTGGGGTTTTCTTGGCAAAGATACTGGAGTGGTTTGCCATTTCCTTCTCCAGATCATTTTATAGATGAAGAAACTGAGGCAAACAGGGTTAAGTGACTGGCCCAGGGTCACACAGCTAACAAGTGACTGAGGTCATATTTGAACTCAGTAAGATGACTCTTCATGACTCTAGGGTTGGCACTCTATCCACCATGACATCTAGTCTATCACCACTGATACCATCATCATCATCATCACCCTACTAATATTTACATAGTGCTTACTATGTATGAGCCACTGTGCTAAGCACTTTACAAATATTATCTCATTTGACCCTCACACACCTGGGAGGTAGGTGCTATTACTTTTCCCATTTTAAGATGAGGAAACAGAGGTTAAGTGGCTTGCTCAAAGTAATACAGCAAGTAAGCATCTGAGACTGGATTTGAACTCAGGTCTTTTGGACTCTAGACCTGGCGCTCTTATTCACTTAGTTACAATTTGATAAGTTTGATATTTTTGTTTTTTTGTTTTGGAGGGGGAGGGAGGTTAAGTGACTTGCCCAAGGTCACACAGCTAGTAAGTATTAAGTGTCTGAGGCTGGATTTGAACTCAGGTTCTCCTGACTCCAGGGCTGGTGCTCTGTTAAAAAAGCACCACCTAGCTGCATCAAGTTTGATATTTCTTGAATAAATTCTTATTATTAAATAAAATTTCTTAAAAAATGAATCCTTTTTTTTCTCCATTCAGGGACTTCCTGAAAATCCAATTTAATTTATGTTTTGGAAGACTATTGAGGTATTGAGGCATAGTGGAAAGAGCACTGGACTGAGCCCGTAAAGAAGATAGTCTTTGTTCTTGTTTCACAAATACCTAGAAGCCTAGAGAGGGAAGCAACATGAAGTGGAGAAATAGTCCTGGCATTGGAGTCAGAACACCTCAGCTCTGCCACTAAACAGTGACTTTAGATAAATCCCTTTTCCTTTCAGTGTTTGTTTCATCATCTATAAAATGAGTATTTGGCCTAGAGAATTCAACCAGCATTGAACAGAAGTAATTAAGGGATGAACTGGGCAAGAGAGAGGGACTTAAAATTAGAAACCCTCCATTCAAATCCTGCCTCAGACACTAATTATCTATACAAATCACCCCCTCTAATTTTTTTCATCTGTAAAATGGGGACAATAACAGTACCCACCTCCTAGGGTTGTAATGAGACTCAAGTAAGATAATATACTTAAAGTGTTTTGCAAACCTTAAAGAACTATATAGTTATTGTTGTTGTTGTTAGTAGACAGTCAGAGATGTAAGGGAAGTAGGAGATCCCAAATTAGTCTAATATTCTCTCCTTCAAATATGTGCCCACAAATATTGTAAGCCCTGGAGGCAGTGGGAAGGGTAGAGGTTACCAGAGAAGTGAGGTGACATGGTCCTTTCCCTAAGGGAGCTTACTCTAGCTTCAAAGATGAGATTTATCCACTGGAAACAGAGAAGATAGAAGACAAAATATATTCAAATGCTCAATTAAGTGTTGAATAATCAAGTGCCAAGAAGTAATTAAATATTATAATTAAGTGCTTGGGACTATTAGGAAAGGAAGGTTTGATCCAGTGACTAAGCTGAACCTAGGATCTAAGAATATTAGAGCTGAAAAAGATCTTATTGTCACCTAGTTTAACTCCTTCACTTTACAGATGAGGAAGAGACTAGGGCCAAGTTAAGTTTCCTATCACTTCCTTACCATTATGACACTGAGTGACCAGTTTGGGTCTGGGGTAAGGAGGTACTTAAGAACCATCTTTTACAGGAACTTAAAAATGAAGTCCAAGATAATCAAATACACTCAACACCTGCTACTTAATTTTTCATTTTTTTTTCTTAAAAATTTTCCCCCTTCCAATCAAACCAAATGGTCAGTTAAAAATATGCTTTTTTGCATGCCCAGACACAGGCATGACGGTTAGCAAATCTGAGATCACTCTTGCCACTAGCCCCGTTAAATTGGTTTGATCAGTCTGGTGGCCTGGAATGTTTTTGGACTTACAAGAGGCACAGGCATATTAGGCCAAGAGTCTCTCTCAAACACTCCAAAATTCGACATGGCTGAACAGTTGCAAAGCAATCTTTGTCTGATTTCTTCCCAGACCCCCAACCCCCAAAGCAAGCATTCAAAATGAAGCAATCTGGGTAACATGCCTTCAAAAATAATTTAATTTAAAATGAAAACCTGGTTTTCCTGTAGGGGAGAGAACTAGGGATTGAGAGATGTGGGTTCTAGGCTCAAGCTCAGTTACCAATTAGCTGTGTATCCTTGGGCAAGTCAGCTAACCTCTGAGGATCACTGATTCAGAACTAAAAGGTCAGATAGTCCCAAACCCCTCATTTAGCAGACCAGGAAACTGAGGTCAACAGAGGTACAGTGATTTGCATAGGATCATATAGTTTCTAAGTAATTAGAGGTTGGACTTGAACCCAGACTTTCTGATTTCAAATCTAGCTCTCTTTCTACTTTGTTGCAATATTTCCCTCTCTAGTTCTCAGTTTCTTTATCTGTAAAATAGGGGGAATAATATCTACCCTATCAGCATATTAAGGGTCTTACCCTATATTAATCCAGCCAGATAAAATGTATGCTAAAGAGCTATGAAAAAGAAAAAAAAAGTACTATACAGAGGTTTTGATATTGTTTAATTTTTAGATTAAAACTCATTACCAATAGTGCAAACCCAATTGACTAAGGCCATTTCAATACTTAATTATACAGTGGGGATTGAAATCTCCTGAGGACATGACAGGAGTCTAGAAGAACTGCTTTCTGACTGAACACAAAGACATACAAAGCCATTGTTGTCAAGTCATCCAACTAGTTAGTGGTGATGAAGACTGGCTCTATTCTGTGCTTCTTGCTGACTCCCTTGGTTTTGACTCTTCTGCCTGGTGAGGCAGACTTTCTGTGTTTTTCCTGCTTAGGCTTTTTCTTCTCTCCTACTTAATGGACTATCTATAGCAACCATTACTACCACTTTGTTGGTTTTAATCAGCTAGCAGAAAGATTGGTTTGATGACTAGAGTTCCTTGGTCTGCTATTATGTTTCTTTCAAAGTATTTCTTATGGGACCAGTGATTAGAATGGAAGCTCCTTGAGGACAGGGACAATGTTTTTGTATTTCCCTCCAATCCATATCACCAACTTTGTCCCTTCAGCTTTGAGCTTCTTGTTGGTAAGAGTTTTCCATAACTAGTCTACTGCTGCTTTCCGGCCATTTTCATCGCCGTGTAGCAGTCCAGTACTTTTCCTCCTACCTCTGCTCCCTACTCCCTTTCCCAATTCCACCTCTGATTAGGGAAACAACAACCAAGTCAGCACCACCGTTCCTAGAAAGGACATGTTTCTTAATTATCTTATGTGTTCATTCACTATCCCTGACTTTCCAGTCCAAATCATCACTCTTTGGCCATTGTTCTAATGAATATGTTGTTTTCCCTTACTAGAAAGTAAGTTTATTTAAAGAAGAGACTATCTTCTTGTGCTTGTATCCCTGGATTTAGCATGGTTCTTGGGATATAATGAAGGCTTTTTCATTGATTCATCCATCCATACTTTCATTCCATATTTTTGAGATAGTATTAATTTCAAGAAAAGAAAATGTATTTTAAATGATGCCTTGCAAAAATAATGTCCTTTTCCAGACCATATGTACCCATTTTTGGCTCTGAAAACATGGTCACAGGGCTTAGAAGAGAGAATTTCTAAGATCAGTTACCATGGTAATAACACTCATTAACCTTACATAGAATCTCAGAGCTAGAAGGGACCTCATAGGTCACCTGGTATAACATTAAGCTGAGTAGGAATGTCATCTATAACATTCCTGGTAAGTGGCCACCTAGCCTCTGCTCTAAGACAAAGATCCCAGACATGGGAAAATCATTTACCTCCCAAGGCAGCTACATTGTAGGACTGATAACAGTTACATAAGCTTATTAATTGTTATTAATTCACTGTATATATTAGTATAATTCACAGAAGCTAATCTGTTTTAATAGTGATTAATAGTATTATATCATTTTAAAGCCTGGAAAAGACCTCAGAGCTCATTTAATCCAATTGCCTTATTCTACAGATGAGAATGCTGAGACTCTGAAAGAAAGGCAGTGATTTGTAAAAAGTCAGTACGATAATGAATTGAAGAGCTGAGAGTAGAGTCTATCTTCTGATTCCTAATCCTGCTCTCTTTCTTACACATCCGAATTGCTTTACTACAACAACACCAACTACCACCACCACCATCACCACCACTTCTACTTGGGCACATGATCTTGGGACAAAGGGGTTATGCTACATCCCTTCTGAGGGAATTGAGCCATTGTTTAACATAGTATCAAATCCATCACTGATTTGGAATGAAGGAGGAGGCTGCCCAGTCTGTGAACATCTCAAATTTGGGATCTGGGGTCTTGGTGGGTGATTCATTCTACTATTTCTGGTCTTGTGTCATACAACTCAGCATGTGGTATGACTCTGGAAAGAAGAGAGATTGTAAAGAGATGCACAGATTGGAGCTGTACAATTTTTTTAAAGTGCCTTTGAATCTTAGAGATTAAAAGTCGTGGTCAGGAGTCAGAGAACCTGGGTTTGAGATTTGGCTCTGATCCTAAGTCCAGTGTTTTGTCTACAATACACACTTCCTCTTCTTCATCGACTCAATATTTGGTAGTACTCATAGGACATTTAAAGTGTTATGGTTTAGGACCTTCAGTCAGTTTAAGCTGACATTTAAGGTGTCACATTGTATGGCCTAGGGAAAATCCCTTTGCTTTTCTGGGCCTTAGTTTTCTAATACTTAAAGTGGAGATAATAGTACTTACTCAGTCTCTCTCTCAGTGTTGTTATAAGGAAAGCATTTTGTAAATCTTAAAGTATGACAAAAATTTGAACTATTATTATTATCATATTGATAATAAACTACAAAGTGCTATGGGATTAGCATCTGCTGCTGTTGTTTTTACAATTTTTTTTATTAATCTTTTCCTGGTGAAATTGTAGCCATTTCAAAGAAGAAATATAGGAGATATCAAAATGGTTGCAGAATAGAGTTTATGAGGAAAAGTGAAATGAATTAAGAAGATTTAACTCCTACATGAACTGGTGACTTTCAGAATAAGAAGGATAACGGCATAGAGGATCATTACCAGATGTTCCCTCTCTCCATATGGACATTAAGTTCACATATTTTATCATGGATAGAATTCTGAGGGTCACTATGGACCATAAACATAGGGAGAGATATTTACCCAATAGGATAGAGTAGTTTAGGGCTGGGGTAGGTCTTCATTCCTGGAGGATTCTTCCTGCTCAGATAAACAAAGTAATAAACAGTAATGACTTTTTGTCTAATTGTCTCCTTTCACCTACATGCCGTGTATATTATACCTCCTTTATTGAATCCAATTCTTATTTATTAAGCACATATGTCATTTAAGAGAGGTCTCTTAGAGTAGAGGAAAGAAGGCCAACCTTGGACTAAGAAAGTCATGCCTTTGACATACATTATCTATGTGACAAATCCCTTAATTTCTCAGTGCCCCAAACAACGAAAGCTGTAAATTACCTATGTTTCTGATCTTCATCAGTGGAGGGAGTTCTCATACTGGTGAAATCACAGATCTGTACCAAAAAACAAACAAAAACTATGCTTAAAGTACCATGTTTGGTGCCATGTGCTATGGGGAAATACAAATTAATGAAACACAGTTCCTGTCCTCAAGGAGTTTGCAGAATAGCATAGGAGGTAGTCACATAAGCAGCAATAAGAAAGATTACAACATAAGAGAGGTGCAAAGTGTTATGAGTCACCATACCTTCTTCATTGGCTTCTTGCACTTTTCTCCTTAATTTCAAATCCATATCTCTTCCTTTAATCCTTAAGGCACCCTCTGCAATGACTGATGCAGCATATGTGGCCATATCATGCATCATCCATATCACCCTTGAATACTAATTTAAGATCATAGAATTACAGAACACGGAAGCTGGGAGCCTTAGAGGGCATCTAGTTTACCCTGCTAACTTTTATAGAGGATGAAATCAAGGCTCAGAAAGGGGAAATTACTTGCCCAAGGTCATCCCCTCAATAATTGGCAGATCCTAAGTCCAGTGTTTTGTCTACAATACACACTTGTTCTTCTTCATTGACCCGATATTTGGTAGCACTCATTGGACATTGAAAATGGTATGGTTAAGGATCTTCAATCAATTTAAACTGAAAAGGATAGAGATGTTCAAAATGCTGTGGGAGAAAAGTACCTTCAGGGATGTCCTGGGAATGGCCTCACATTCTGGCACAATGAACTTTGAGTAAAGCATGAGGGCTGAGATGGGTAATTTCTACCCATGAGATGGGTAACTCCCAGGTGAAAGCAATCTGCAAGGTGTTCAAAGTAGTCCATAAGGAGATAGAAACAGGTGAAAGCAATTTGTAAGGAAATTTCTTATGGTCTCAAGAACTCCCTACCAGAATCCTAGAGTTATCTTTATATATATTTATATCTTTGTCCAAAGGACCTACAACTTCCGAGTCAATCAGCCTGGGGACAAAATTAATCCAGAGAGACCCATGTCTGCTCCACAGCTTCTTGGCCTACAGCAAGAGATAATTTACCAGACACCTGGAGAAGAACACTATTCTGAGGATGAAGGACTATTAAGCTGTGAGCCTGGAAGATACTTATAAGACTTCTGCTCTCCTCTGGGCTCAGGATCACCATGCTAACAGTTGCCACATTTGCTGTCCACAACAATGGAGAGAAGAATTAGTCAGCAAGGGCTGGTCCCAGAAGAAAGGGCGTACATCTGCTGCAGTAGTCCTCTTTAACTGTAAACTGGGAGAGTACATCGGGAAACTTAAGTAGTCTTCCACCTTCAACTCTGTGTTGGGTGTGGGTGGATTGGTAACACGGATAGGAGGATTGTTCTCCAAAGAGGGCCCAAAATCATGGACCAAATGACAGGTTTCCAATTCTGTTTACAGGTATTGATCTACTTCATATTATGGGTTGCAGTGGGGTCCCTGGTCCTTCTGAATTCATGAGCTTTCACAGAAGGCATATGTAGCTCATGTTCACCTCTAGATGAAGGGTTCTTAACCTGAGGCCCAGGAACTTAATTTATTTGATAACTGTATTTCAATGTAATTGTTTTTGTAATCCTATGTATTTTATTTTGTGTGTTTAGAAACATAATTCAAAAAAGGGGTCCATAGACTTCATCAGACTGCCAAAGGGTTTCTTGTTATAAAAATGAGTTAAGAACCCATGTATAGATATTTATTTACCTAGCCCTATCACTGCAAGACCAAGGAACTGTAGTTACTAGAGAATTGATAAAGTGACACACTTTAGCTTTTTAGCTCATATTCTCTTTTCTTTTAAATGAACAATGAAGCTATAATTGGATCCTTCCTTCTCCTCTACCCCCATAGAGGATTCTCAGTCTCCACCCCTAATTCCAGGCAACTGTAGAAGTTTAGAGGAGGTTTTCATTAAATGATGATGAAGGGTCCCCTATCTGGCTGCGGAGACACTTGGTTGCTTGAAACCTAGAGTGGTCACTGGGCATGTTTCACAGGCAGTAGTGGGGATAAGAGGGGGACTGGAGAGTGGGGGAGGAGAGGGTCCTGTTATATTTGTAAAATGTCTTGCAAAACTTCTGCTACATGAATACCAGCTATTATTGAAAGGCTCCTGAGTTTAGGTGATATAATTAATCTTCCTGTTTGTCCAGTGATATGCTTACTGGTCAGGGCAGCTATATAGAAGGATCCTGAATTAGCTTTGCCTGAAAAATACCACTGTTGTGATAAAGGACAATAGACTAGAAGGGACCTTAAACACTGTCTACTCTAAACCTCTTATTTTATGGATTAAGTAGTTAAAGTCCAGATAGACTGGGACTTATTCAAGGTCTACCAAGTAGCAGAGGTGAAATTTGAACTCAGATCTTCTGGTTCCAAATCCAGCATTCTATCCCTCTTCCATTTTTAATTTCATCTTGCTGGCTATAGGACTGCACTAAGCTCTTGGATCTCAGTGAACTGCATGTGTTTGACCTGAGAAGCTACCACCAAGATCCTCTGTATAGGACTGCATTACTAGGAGGTATTAGACTTCTGCCTCTCCAGTGCTCTCCCCCATGAGGCAATGCAAAGATTTCAAACCCAGGCTTGAGTTCCACCTCTGCCCATTCTCCTTCTATGACTTTGGGCAAATCAGTTAAACTCTTTGGGCCACAGTTAGTCATCTGTGAAATGAAGAGGTTGGATTTAAATGACCTTCAATATCCTTTGCAGTTCTAAATTTTTTACCTTATGATAAAGGTGATGAGGTATATCTCTGAAATGAGGCATCTTTACAATCTAGATCTATTATTTCTCATCCTTCCTCCCAATTGTTTTGTATCAGCTTCACTCAGGCACTGTTTTCATTTTGCTAGACTTGTCAGGAGGGTGAGAATGGGGTAGTTGGAAAGGGAAGAAGAGAAAGAGTGGGTGGGTGAGTACAATAATATAGTCTAGATCTGAGAGGGAGAGGAATAAGAAATGACTTTCTCTCATAGATTTGGAAGTTTCTATTAAGCTGCTATGATGTTTGACCTATGTATATAGTGTTCTAGTATTTAATGAATGACACATTTAGCAACCTCAACTGAATTCAAACCAGTGAGTCAACAAACATTTCTTGAACACCAACAATGATCAAAGAATGGTGCTAGACAGTGGGGAAAAGTGTAGAGACAAATAAAACATTGTCCTTACCCTCTTACTGTCCTTTTGAATTCATTCTCATACTTGATCACATCCTTTGTATGTCAGTGATTCTGAATCTCTATAGGCCAGGGGTGGGGAACCTGTGGCCTCAAGGTCCTATGTGGCCCTCTAGGTCCTCAAGTGCACCCCTTTGACTGAATCCAAACTTCACAGAACAAATCCTTTTATTAAGGAGGAATTTGTTCAGTGAAGTTTGGATACAGTCAAAGGGGTGCACTTGAGGACCTAGAGGGCCACATGTGGCCTCAAGGACACAAGTTCCTCACTCCTGCTATAGGTCATCATCCAAACCCCATTCCCCTTCAACCTTCCCACTCCAAAGTTTCAATCAAATACCATCCAGCCCTATCACTGTGCCCTGTAGAGTTCTTATTCCATAGGTAACAAATGTTTCTTCATCCTAACTCTTTTTGTTTCTCATTCTTTCCTAGCTATTGCTGAAACCTGACTCCATTGAGATGACCTAGCCTCGTTGGCCACCTTTTTCTGTACTAACTTCACCTTCACTCATTTTCCTTAGCTCGTTAGTTGAGGTAGGGAATTTAGAATACTGCTTGTTCCCCGTTTGTAGGTTCTCTTCTCACCTCCATCAGTCAATAATCTCTCTTCTTTTGAGGTCAATGCTATTCATATCTACCACCCAATGAAAGTCCTGGTAGTTCTTATCTACAGATCTTCAGGTCATCTCCTTCCTTCTTCAATGAGTTTGGTCCATGGCCTACAATTTTTCTTTAATTCCCAGTTCCTGTCTCATACTAGGTGACTTCAATGTACAAACTGACTCTCCTAAAATACTCTGAATTCTTCAGCTCATTCATTTTCCATGACCTATTTTTAATTCTCATGCAGAGATGATATTATTATTGATCTTTCCATTACCCCAAAATGTACCACCTTCATATTCAAGAATTCCAAAATCCTCTTATCTAACCATACTCCATTGACTTTTCATCTTTCTCTCTCTCCCTTCCCTAACAAAACTCTACTATTTATCTTCACTATGACCTTCAATCCCTTCATTCTTTCGAAGGCTATCTCCCTTTCACTAGCCACTCTCTCCTCTTTTCTTCATCTTGACCCTTTGGTGAATCAGTTCAACTCTAGTGTCCTCCTTCCTTGAATCCCTACCTCTCTTTTTTCTTTTTAAAAAATTATTATTTTTAGTTTTCAAGATTCAATTCCATAAGATTTTGAGTTCCAAGTTTCCTCCCCCCCCATTTCTTCCCTCCCCCCAGCTCAAGATGGCATGTAATTTGATATAGGCTTTACATACACATTCATATTAAACCTATTTTCACTTTAGTCATGTTGTAAAGAAGAATTAAAACTAATGGGAGAAACCATGACAAAGAAGAAAAGAGAGGGAAAGAGAGAGAGACAGAGACAGAGAGACAGAGAGAGAGAGACAGAGAGAGAGAGAGAGACAGACAGAGAGCGCACAAACAAATAATATGCTTCAATCTGCATTCAGATGCACTCCATAGTTCTTTTTCTGGATGTGGACAGCATTTTCCATTGCGACTCTTTTGGAGCTGTCTTAAATCCTTGAATTGCTAAGAAGAGACAAGTCTATGAAAGTTAGTCATTGCACAATGTGGCTGTTACTGTGTACAATGTTTTCCTTGTTCTGCTCACACACACACACACTGCTGAACAAAGGCAGAGAAATCAATGCAAACATTCTAACATTGTCTACTATAAACTTATTTTTTCACAAATTGAACTGGGCCATCATTGCTGCTAAATAGTCCTTCTACACCTGCCTTATCAACTCACTCTCCCGCTTCCCACATCAGCTCTTTCAAATGTTTTCATCTTTCCTCAAGCCTCTCATGGATTCCACTCACTCTATGCTCTTACCTGAGAAACTTCATATTTTTCAGAAAAAAATGAGGCCTTTTAAAAAAATTGAGGTGCCTCTTTTCATCTTTTTCCCAACTCTTATCACTGTAGCCTTATTCTACTATCTCTTCCTTCACCCTTATTTCACATGATGAGATGGTCTTACTTTTTACCAAGGCTAACTCCTCTACCTGCTCAAGGGATCCCATTCCATCCCATCTCTCCCAACAGACTACACCTTCTTTCATCCCTACTCTATTATTTATTTTCTATCTCTGACTACTGGCTCATTCCCTACTGCCTACAAACATGTCCATGTCTCCTCCATCCTCAAAAAATCTCTTACTTGATCCTTTCATCCTAGCTAACTATCCTCCTCTATGTCTTCCATTCTTTGTTGCTAAACTCCTTAGAAAGGCTATTTATAATAGATGACTCTACTTTATCTCTTCTCACTATACTCCCAACCCTTATAAATTACCTTCTAACCTTGTCATTCTAATTAAACTGCTCTCCCTAAAGTCGAAATGATCTCTTAGTTGCCAGATTCAATGGCCGTTTATCAATCCTCATTCCCCTCACCTCTCTGATGCCTTTGACACTGTTGATCCCTCTTGACTCCTTGATACTCTCTTCTCTCTAGTTTTTTTAGAACAGCACTTTTTCTAGTTCCCCTCCTACCTATCTGACCACTCCTCTGTTCTCCTTTACTAGATACTCTCTCAGATCAGACCCTTTAACCATAAATATCCCATAGAGATCGATCCTGGGGCCTCTTTCTCTTCTCACTCTATACTCTCATCAACTCCCATGAATTTAATTACCGTTTCTATGCTAATGATTCTCAAATCTACCCATTCTGCCCCAACCCCTCTACTGACTTCCAATCATACATCTCCAATTGCCTTTCAGACATCTTGAACTAGAGGTGCTGGAGTCATCTTAAACTAAACATATCTAAAATGGAGTTCATTCCTCCTAAACCATTCCCCCTCCTGCCTTTCCTATTACTATAGAAGGCAATGCCATCTTCTCAGTCCTTCAGGCTCACAATCTAGGTGTTGTCTTCAACTTCTCACTATTTATCACCTCCTATATATAATCTGTTGCCAAGGTCTATTGATTTCTTCCTTGCAACATCTCTAGAATATGCTCCCCCACTTTCTCCTCTGACACTACCACCACAGTGGTGCAGGGCCTCATCACCACACCTACAGTCTGCTGATGGGTCTGTTTACCTCTTTATTGTGTCCCTAGCACTTAGCACAGTGCCAGGACCATAGAAAATGCTTAATAGTATTTATTGATTAATAGATAAAATAGTCTAACAGAATGATATTTTCTTAACATTTTGAAGCCTTGGTCAATATGCTACCTATATTTATAACCTTTCTTCTAGACTGTGTCAACAGCATTTGTACAATCAACTTGCAAATAGGTTGTACTGGATTTGGAGCCCACCATCTCACCCCTTTAGCCTTTGTCCTAATTCTGTAGCTTTTGTCCTAAACCCTGTAACAGCTTGTAACAGTTTGTAACAGCTTAAGGCATAGTCCTGGGTAAAAGGGAATCACCCAAGGCATAGTCCCCTGCTATCTTATCTTTCCCTGAATGAATACTTCCCTAAATCAGTAAGCCTTGGAGCAGCATTTTGTATAAGAGTCATAGTGCAAGTCTGTACAAAGATCATGGGGCAAGTCTATTTCATGTAAGAGACCACCCTGTTCTGGGATGCTGACCAAGCAGGGTCCCCCACACCCTTTACCCAGAACATGACCCTCGCCTATTCCATGACCTCAGTATGCCCTGAAATTCTACTCCCCCTGTGCCCTCCACCCTGTTCTAGGAGGGACCCCTGTCACAAGGAAGGTAGCACCCTTGTACCCTTGCGCCATGATTCCCAAGCTAGCCCTGAGCTATAGATCTAACCAATGGCTGTTCTTGGCTTCTGTATGTCATTGCTTATGCTAGCTGCCTTCCCTAATTGTGGTTTTTGCCTTTATAAGCACTGCATGGACCCCAACTTGAGGCTATCTAATTTGAGTGTATACTCCAGGCAGTCATGAGCTTGATCAATAAATCCACACCTAAATTTACCTTGAAGCCAGGTCTTGGTCTCGCTCTTGCTCTTATTCTCTTCACAACAGTATTTTGCATATTTTTCCTGTTCAGGATGCCCACGGATCCTCAGAAGGTTAGTACCATGATTGGGCAGCACTTTCCTGTAATCTCCAAGTGCCTTTTATGATCTGGGGGCTTTTCTAGCTACTATCAGAGATTTGATTAGTAAATTCTCTATACTATTGGAGCCCCTGGCTAACCTCCAATGAAAAGATACAATAAGGATATTATATATTCTATAATATTACATATTATAATATATTATATATCCTATATTATATATTACATACACATTATATATTCACAACCAGCCCCATTCTGGAGTATTAAAAAATCAGCTTGACATGCATTGTTTCAAGTGCATACCTCTAATGTACCTACAGGACCAGATTTTAGCAAACAGCTATGATGGAGGTAACAGTGTGAACCTATGGTAGGTAGTTCTTTTAGAAGTTCAACCCTGTCTAAAGTAATCACATAATATGTCCAAAGAAACTTCTGGCCATCAAATTTAGAAGCGAAACCTAGCAGGAGTATCAAGAGTCATGGTTTGGATTGACTACTGAAAGTCACTAAATCCTAGAAGGTGAGTAAAATCCTGGAGTGCAATGTTTGTAACTGTCAAGTACCTTTGGAAGCTCAGTCAGTGACTACTGTTTTTCTCTAGATTCCATCTTTTTAATCTGCTATATTGGAAGCTCCTCATAAACCCTCCCCTCTTTCCAACTTCCGTATTATGGTTGAGGGCTCTACCATCCTCCTAGTCACTCAGGCTCCCAACCTCCCAATCCATTCCAGCTGATTCCTTATTCTCTCTCACTATATCCAATCTATTGCCAAGGCCTGTCAATTTCACCTTCCTAACATCTTTCACATATGCCCCCTTTCTTTCTTCTTACATGGTCAACACCTTGGTTCAGACCCTCATCACTTCACACTTGGACAATATATTGCAATAGCCTGCTGACTGATCTCCCTACTTTAAGTGTCTCCTTACTTCAGTCCATCCTTAACTCAGCTGTCAAATTAATCTTGCTAAAATTCAGATATGGCCATGTCACTCTGCAACCCCCTCCCCACCATTCAATAAACCCCAGTGGATCCCTAGTGCTTCTAGGATAAAATAGAAAATCCTCTGTTTGGCTTATAGAGCCCTTCCTTGACACTTTTTAAATTTTTCCAGTCTTTTTAAATCTTGATTTCCACTTACTCTGTGATCTAGTGATACTGATTTCCTTATTGTTGTTCAAAAACAACAGTCCATATCCTGATTCTGAGTGGTTTCACTGATTTTCTTCACTTCCTAGAACCCTTTCTTTCCTCATCTCCCACTCCTGTTTTACTTCAAATCTCACCTGAAGGTCAATCCTTCTACAAGAAGCCTTTCTCAGTCCTCCTTAGCATTAGTATCACCCCTCTGAGACTACCCCCCAGTCTTTTCATGTAGAAGCTGCTAGGTCCTGTGTGATCCTGATTGTAGTTCCTTGATATTTGAATTATTTCTTTCTGGCTGCTTGTAGTATTTTCTCCCTGACCTTATAATTCTGGAATTTGGCTACTATATTTCTTGGAGTTTTCAATTTGGGATCTCTTTCAGGAAGAGTCCGGTGAATTCTTTCGATAACTATTTTACCCTCTGATTCTAGGACCTCAGGATAGTTTTCTTTGACAATCTCTTGGAGGTTGTGGTCCAGACTGTTTTTTTTCATCATGGCTTTCTAGTAGACCAATAATTCTTAGATTATCTCTCCTGGATCTGTTCTCCAGGTCAGTTATTTTTCCAATGAGATATTTTATATTTTCTTCTAATTTTTCAATCTTTATGTTTTGTTTGACTGATTCTTGATGCATCATAGAGTCATTAGCTTTGACTTGACTGATTATAATTTTTAGTGAATTATTTTCTTTGGTTAGTTTTTGAAGCTCCTTTTCCATATGTTCAGATTTCATTTTTTAGGGAGGTATTTCCTCCAGTCCCAGTTCACAAATTTTACTTTTTAAGGATTTGTTTTCTTCAGTGAGATTTTTTTTCATTTTGGCCAATGTAATTTTAAAAGAGTTGGTCAATTTATCTTCTACCTCTCTAGTTTGGCTTTTAAAATCTTGAGCTCTTCCAAGAATGCTTTTTGGGTTTGAGACAAGTTTATATTTCCTTCTGTGGTGTCAGGTGTGGATATAGAGTCAATGGTGTCTCCTGAAAGTGATTCTTCTCATTCACAATAATAGGGTTCAATCATCTTTGGTTGCTTCCAGTGCATTGTGATTGCCTATTTCCTGGCTTTTAAAGTGGATTTCTGCTTCTGGGGCACAGAGGGCTCTGACCCACACTTCTCAAGCTGGGAGCAAGGGGCCTGGTTGTTGACATTGTGTACTGTAGCCTCTGGGTGTCTAGACTGAGGCCAAGGCCAGGGCTCTCAGTGTTTCTCCTGGGTTACCCTGAGGCTCACAGAGTAAGGTGTGGGGGTGGGGTGGTCTGGTCACTTCAGGTTTCTGCCTCTGTGCCCCTGGGCTAGAGCTTGGGCAGGCTTAGCAGCTGGCAGCCTGCCGAACTGGTGTCTGCAGATTTCCTTGATTGTGCTAAGACACACCTGGGCTTCTGGTGTTAGGGCTTGCTGGCTGGTGCTACTGTGGGCCCTGTGCTTTCTTTCACCCAGCTCCAACTGATCCTCCATCCCTCAGTGAGAAGTCTGTGAAGCTGGGGCTCTCTCACTCCACTGTGGTCTGGTCTCAGGTCTGCTGGTGCAGCCTGCATGCTCCATGCTCCCCCTGCCCAGTCCTACAATGCCCACTTTCCAGGACTGGGAATCTGCTACACTCTGTCTCCCAATGGATTCTGACACTCTAATATCCATTCAGATTCACTTTTTAGAGGTTACTGATGGAATTGACAGAGGATATCAGATGAGCTCCTGCTTCCAATCCACCATCTTCCATTTTAGGCTTTCTCACCCTTATCCGTGAGCACCAATGATAGGTTCCCCTTGCCCTAGAACTGAACTACTCCCTCTAAGTGAAACCATTCATTGGATCATAGATTTAGAGTCAGAAAGGACTTTAGAGGATATTCAATCCACTCTTAAAAAAAAAAGTATACATATATATATATATATATATATATGGGGCAACTGAGATAGAGTTTTTAAAAATTGATATGACTAGAGTCATAGTTTATTAACTATGTCTGAAGTGGGGTTTGAGCCCAGGTCTTCCTAACTCCAAGTTCAGTTCTTTTCTCTGCCATTACTTTTTTCTGATTATGTCCTTCATGTTGTGTTCTAGTCATATGGCTTAATGGTGCTTCCAAATCCAAGGTCTATGTCTTTGCCATCTTTGCTGCCATTGAATAATTATTATGACATCTATTACACCTTACATCTAGTTTCTGGGAATTCTATTGACACAAGCCACAAGAGACAATTTAGAACCATGGAGTGATTTTCAACAATTTCCAGCTACATATGCATATGCATGTACATATACATGTATGCATATACATATATATACACATGCATACATATATATACACATATATATCCATACATATACCTATATGTGTATATATGTATATGTGTGAGTGTGTGTGTACACACATATTTTGACTGATCTAAATATTCTTCCAACCAAAATAGAAGCTAAAATGGTCCCTTACCCATACCTCCTTCATCCCTTCAAACTTAACTTCTTATTATCTGGACTGTTGACTGTAGATTTGTAGAACTCTTAACCTGTAGGCTGGTTACTTCTGAATATTGCAGAGAATGAAACTTGGAAATATGGCTTCTTTTTCAGGCCTTTGACTCCAGGGGAGAAAGACTACTTTAACCATTTAGGAAAAATGGTTATTTGTTCCCTTCTAAAAGTGGTTGAGGGACTGAGACTTGAACTTCCTCCTGATGTCAATGCTTTATCTCCATAGTGGTCAAAAACTTTCTTTCTTATTCCCTCCAAACATTTCTTTCTTTTGACTGAGGTCTGCTCCCTTGGAGCATGTTGTGGTGTGACCTCCCTACTTGGGCTAGAGAACATTTCTTCCCACCTTCATTATTACATCCCCAGACAGCCCATTTGAAAACAGTTCTTTGGACACTATGACCAATATATTCTAATCAGGCCCATATGGCTTTTGTGCCTTCCTCTTTAAAACCTAAAATAACCATATTGCCAACTTACCCTCCCAGTAGTCTTTTTCCTATAGCTTCGTTAGACTAAATAAAACATCTGGAAATTCAGTTTGGTTGCCTAATTTGAACCAGACTAAAGCCAATCTGTATAAAACTTTATGGACTTTCTCAGGCATTGTACCTTATCTTTTCCATACCTCAGAACATCATAATTTGGTTACCAAGAACAGTATTTGGCCACCTTTTCTTTCTATAGTGTGATAGCTTTTATTTTGCTTTGTTTTGAAGGCAGTGAATTTGACTGCTTGGTGGTAATGGCTTGGAAATGGGGGAATGAGTTAAGTTTGAGTTCTCTTTGAAAAAATCTATTTGTTTAATCCTCTTTAACCTTAAACTTTTCCATGCTAGAGGAGGGAACTGAGCAAGGGAAGCAAATGTTATATCAGAGTAGAGGAGCATATATTACCATGAATAAGTGGTGAAATTTATCTCAGCAGTTGTCTACTTGGCTGAATAGCTTGAATGTTGGTAATAAACTATCTACTTTTCTCTTCCTTACTAGGATTTTGACCAGGTACTAGGATTATTATTAATATAATTATTATATTAATATATAATATTTAATATCATTTATAATATATTATAATAAATATATTTCAATATATTTATATTAAATATAATTTATTTATTATATTAATATATTATATATAAATTGTAAATATTATAATAAATAAATATATAATAAATATTTAATATATAAAATATTAATATAATTAAAGAGGAAGTTTTGAGAACAAAATAGAAGGAGCCACTTCTTGTAGTGGATAGAGACAGGACCTTTCCCTGTTCTAAAGTGGATTCTGCCAACGGTCTCTAGATAGCACCTGTCTCTAGGTGACAGGTGCAGAGGGCCAACATCTCCCTAACTTTAGCTCCTGGATGCTGTATTTTAGGCCATGTTATTCCATGACTTCCAGGGGAGCTCACTATTCCTCTTGGGGGTAGTGTTTGAAATCTTTACTACTCAATTGTATTTAGTAAGTAGGATCTACTGAGCAAAAACATGTGCTAAGTACTGGAGGAAGGGGGATGACAAAAGGATATACAAGAGACATTTTCTGCCCTTAAGGAGCTTATAATTTAATAGAGGAGATGAAGTACCTACACATGAAAAGAGAACTAGTAATATACAAGGCAGGGTGGATAAGGAAGATCCAGATAGATCAAAAGGAGGAGAAAGGCATTTGAGGTGTCCAAAGGAATAGGGACCCAAGACAGGTGAAAATAACAGTGAGCAGCTGGCCTGGATGGCTCACACAGGGGAATGAGAGCTTATGTGTGGGAAAGATGAAAATACAAACTAGGCTCACATTACTGAGCATTTGGAATATCTGGTTATGAATTTTGGACTTTACCTTGTGCCCATGCTATTCAAATTTATCCATCCAATCCAGTACCAAGTGGCTACTCTTTATAGACTGCCATAATATTCTCCTTCCTTCCTCATTGAGTTCAGTGCCTGACTCACAAGTCTTTCCTCATCTTCTACCTTCACATTAAGGGACTTCAACACACATATTGATACCCTCTCAAGTGTCTTAACTTCCCAGTTTCTCACTCATTTCCCATTACCTGTTCCTCCAGTCTTCCTCAGCCACACTCAGAGCTGATCTTCCCTTGGCCTTGCCATCATCTACAAAAGTTCCACTTCAGTACTCAGGAATGTCTAAATTACTTTATCAGGTCATAATCTTTTATCATTCCTTATTTTGCTATGACTCATGATTCCTAACTCTATTTTTTAAATTTTGTTTTATTTTTTACTTTTAATAGAATTTTATTTTTTCCAATTACATGTAAAGACAATTTTAAGCATTTTTTATATAAAATTTTGAGTTCCAAATTTTCTTCCTCCCTTCCCAAAGGCGGTAAACAATTTGATATAGGTTATATATGTAAAATCATGTAAAACCTATTGCTACCTTAGTCATGTTGTGACAGAAGAAGCAGTTTGCAGTTCAAAAAAATTACAGTTTGAAAAAGGAAAAAAAAACCCACACAAAATAAAGAAAGCAAAAATAGTATGTGTGCTTCAATCTGCATTCAGACTCATCAGTTCTTTCTCTGAATGTGGATAGCATTTTTCCATATCAGTCTTTTGGAATTGTTTTGGATCACTGTATTGCTGAGAATACCTAAATCAATCATAGTTGATCATTGCATAATGTTGCTGTTACTATGTATAATGTTCTCCTGGTTCTGCTTACTTCACTTTGCATCTCTTTTCATGTAAGTCTTTCCAGCCTGTGTTCTTTATCCTCATTGCAACATCTTTTCCTTCCACCTCTCAGTTCTTTACCAGACCATCAGTCTAGCACTGACTATCATCTTTCCCTCTCCCTATCTTGGCCCTTTGGTGAACCTGCTCAATTCTATACCATCCTCAACACTTGATTCTTCTGCCTCTTTGTCCTGTTGTTCATCATGGCTTGCCAAACCCCAGCCCTAAATTACTACCACCTTCCTTTTTTCCTTCCTATCCATGTGCTCCTGAATAGATCTGAGATCATAAAACTACACTGTCTTAGCCCACTACACATTGACGCTTTTTAGTGTCACTCATTTCACCTAGGTGAGCATTCTATCTCTCCCCAGGTAGCTAGGTGGCACCATAGTGCACAGAGCACTGGGTCTATAGATAAAGACCTGAGCTCAAATTAGACCTCGAACACTTTACTAGCTGTGTGACCCTGGGCAAGTCACTTTACCCTGTTTGCCTCAGTTTCCTCATCTATAAAATGAGGATAGTAATAATACCTTGCACAGTTGTTGTAAGGACAAATAAGATAATATTTGTAAAGTGTCTAGCATAGTTCCAGGGATTAAGCAAACTTAATAAATGCTAGCTAGATGGAGCAGTGGATAGAATGCTAGACCTGAAGTCAAGAAAACTCATTTCCTGAATTCAAATATGGCCTCAGATACTAGCTGTGTGACCCTAAGTAAATCAAGTTAACCCCGTTCACCTCAGTTTTCTCATCATTTCCACAAAATGAGCTGGAGAAGAAATGGCAAACCACTCCAGTATCTCTGCCAAGAACATCCCAAATGAAGTCACGAAGAGTCAGAGATGACTTAAATGACTCAGCCACAACAAATGCTTATTTCTTTCCTTCATTCCTTTCCTAATTCATTCTTATACCCCTTTCCTTGTCATAGTTTACTACTGTTTTTTGTTTTGTTTTGTTTTTTTGCTTTTTTGGAGGGGTGAAGGTAGGGCAATTGGGGTTAAGTGACTTGCCCAAAGTCACATGGCTAGTTTTGTGTTAAGTATCTGGGGTCAAATTTGAATGCAGGTCCTCCTGACTCCAGGGCCAGTGCTCTATTCACTGCGCCACCTAGCCACCCCATAGTTTACTACTGTTATTAGTGATTTATAATGAATTTCAAATCTTTTTCTGAGCACAAGTCCTGAGAGTAGCTGAGATGATAAAGATCTAAATAGAGTGGTGGCATTAGGAATTAGGGAGGAAAGACCAGATGCAAAAGACTAGAGGAAGGAAAGAAAGGTCAAAAGATCATGGCTGATCTAGAATCTCTTTAGCCCAAGATTGTGTCAAAATGAGATCAAGGGATTGTAGGAGGATTTTAGGAATTGCCTTCCAGTATATTTTTCCCCAGGGTCAAAAATAATATTGAAAATACCTTTAATTCTCTTTGCAGTATCCTTTATGGACTTTTGTGCAGAAATTTATCAACAGGCTTCTTGAGCCTATTTAAATGCTTGGCTTGAACAGCCAAGAACATAGGAAGGGTTCTTAACAATTTTTATGGACCCCTTTTCAGAATCATGTTTTGTTGCCTAAATTCATAATGGAGGAAATGATAAATTTCAGTTGGAGGTTAATGAAAATAAAGATGTATTTTTTTCCCTGTCCAAGTTCACAGACCACTGGAATCTATCCATAGATCTCTTGGGGTCCATGAGTCCCAGGTTAAGAGCCCCTGTTTTAGGTTAATGAGTTCCATAAGCTTACTCTTGCCTGTAAATACCATCATCTATTAATTTACCACTTTCTTTTCTTAGCTTCATTTCGAGGAACAGTGCTGTCACACTTGTTTCTGAGGATTTAATGACTGAGAAAGCTAGTGTTCTCCCTTTCCAACCCCATAATGAGTTTAAAGCCTTCTTTATGACCTTGAAGCCTTTATCTTGCTCATACTGATGAGCCCAATTCTTTTCAAGTTTTCTTCTTTACTTCCAGGATCTCCCCCTTTACCCTACTGCCAGTCTAGACCTATGCTTCCTTCAAGGTTAAGCTCAAGGACCCATCTCCTTTAGGGAATCTGTGGTCATTAACTCCAGACCACAATACTCTTCCCTTGTAATGGGATCTAATGCTTCAAACCTCTGGTGGTCCTTTGATCTCCACATGGGTACTGTCCTAGCAATAGACTATGTCTACTTTCCTAGGCCAGTGTAGCTAAATACTAAGAGGCTTGTGGCCAGTTAGCTAAAACCTGGCAATGGTTTTTTTCAGCCATGCTAACTCAGCAACAACAACAAAAAAATGAAATGACTCTCAGGATTATGTGACCCTTACCCTTTCTCTCTCCACCCCCTCATCCCATTTCTACATCATTGGTTTAAGAGTACTGGAGAAGGGGGAAGAAAGTGCTCTGGATCATGTTTTTTAGACTATCTGTAAGTATAACAGTTCAGACCCAAAACATGAGATTCTTGTTTTGTGACCAGCAAGTGGAAATATGACTGAAGATGGTATAGTAACACTAAAAATAGTAAGAATAAATGCCTAGTTGAGAAAACTGAGGCAGGTAGTGGTTGAATAATTTGCCTAGAACCCTAAAGCTAGTAAGTGTCTGAGGCAGGATTTGAACTCAGCTCTTCTTGACTTCACATCAAGATGCTAATCCATTGCACTATCTGGCACCAATGTACTTCACAGCTCTGTAAGCTTTACAAAATATCATCCTCACAAAAAATTGATAGTATAAGTATTCTTCTCTGTGTTTTACATATAAAGTAGCTGTGGCTTAGGGAAGTTAAGTGACTTCACTTTTGTCTTTGCATCTTTAATGCTTAGTGCCCAGTACTAGTAATTTAACAAATGCTTATTAATTGACTGGTGGATTGATTGTGAGGAGCAGAGTCAGACTGTAACAAAACCTAACTCTTGTTGGCCTGTGCTGCCCCATACCTCACTCTAATTTTTTCATTCCTCTGCAGTGAGACTGTTTTGTCAATCCAAAGTGTCTAGCACTGGGCATTTTAGGAGCTCAATAAATGATTATAACATAAATGATATATAATATAAATGCTCAGTCATTGAAAATCTAAGTTCTTAGATGACTAATGAGATGTAAAGGAACAACATTAACATCTAATGTGTGTGTGTGTGTGCGCGCGCGCACACATGTGCTTGTGTATATACTTACATGCACACATACAATACAACCCAAAGTGGGGGATGCCATCAGTCCAGATGCGATTCTTGGGTGAGGGGAGTGTCTCTCCAAGGGGAATAGAATCTCATTAATTCTTACTTTTCTCCTTTGCAAACACAATAATTCTAAAAAAAAAAAAAACCTGTCACTTTTGCCCCATTTCTCAGTTGCGTTTACACAGCCGCAGCTGAAGGGAAGCCTCATTACTAACATTTTATTAAGCTTGCAAAACAGGCTAGGAAGTGCAGTCTGGAGCATAAAGAGCTAAACTTGCCAAAATAAATGAACAAAGTACATTCTTGATGCCAGGCCCCTTTGGGAAATGGAAACCCAGGAGACCTGGGAGAATATTGGGAAGCAACTTTATTAACTTCACTTGAGCACATGGCAATTAGCCCTAGGCTTCTCCATCCAGCTTACTCATTCCTGGCCAAAATGCAAAACCCAGACTTTACTTCCTCTCTCCCTCAAACTTTCAGCTGATCTGCCTGCTGGCCTGTCCCTCCCAGAGGGAAAACTGGATGCCAAAGCCCACCGTGTGCCTCATGGCAGCCCAACAGCCTCTTTGGGAGGCCCTGCTTGGGAATGACCATCATTCAGAAAAACTATCAAAATGGAACTTGTAAAAAATTATTTTAATTATTAAAGGGCAAGGAGAATGGAGAGACCCTTGCCAAAGTAGACCAGGCTAATTCATAGAATCCTAGCTTGGGAAGGGATGTTTGGGGCATCTAGCTGAAACAAGAACGAGGGGGATGCTTTTCCTCTACAACTTTCCTGAAAGGGGGTCATCTTGGCTTTACTTACATACCTTCAGTGACAGGAAAGTCAGGGCCTGAGAGACATTCCATTCCTTTGTAGAAGAAATCTAATTTTGGTTTATTCTTCCTTAAAGTTGAGGCAGAATTTGTCTCCCTGGAGCTCCTGCCTACTCCTGCTCTCTGAGAGGAGAATAAACGAAGTCCCTCCTAAACAAGATTGTCCTTAAGCATTTGATGTCTCCCCTGAGTCTTTTCTCCCCCAGCATTTCTAAGAGCCTACTATGCACGGAGGAAAATGCTGCATTCTGACCTCCACTTATTCTTACTTTGATGGAATAAGACCTGACCTTCTAAACCAGAAGTTCTTAACCTGGGGTTCATATACCCTTTCATGTTGGTGATAGATTTTGGGGGTGGGGGTCCATGAACTTGGATAGGAAAGAAATATATCTTCATTTTCACTCACATCTAAATGAAAGAGTAAAGCCTTTTCCTTATTCTAACTGAAAGTATTTCCTTCAGATCTGAAATTTAAAACCAACCAACAAAAAATATACCAAAACATTATTCTGAGAATAGGTCCATAGGTTTCACCAGATTCTCAAAGGGGTCTATGACACAAAGGTTAAGAGACCCTATAAACCATGTCTCTTATTTTTCAAATAAGAAAAGAGAGCCCCAGGAGGGGACCTAATTCTCACTATGCCAGGTGACTGAAAAGTGTCCAGAACTTTCATGCCTTTAAAAAATATATTATTAAACATCAGGAACCTGAGCAAGTTGCTCTTCTGAGAATTCATTGGATCATATATCTATAAGTGGAAGAGACCATGAAATTCAATCTCCTTATTTTACAAATGAGGAAACTGAGTATGAAATGAGGGAGCTTAGGAAGACCAAATTACTTGCTTAAAGTCACAGGTTAATGTCATAGCTTGGATTTGAACCCACACTCTCCATCTCTAGAGTCAGGGATCTTTTTTTTTATTGTATCATATGTTCATTTGTCCTACACAAGAGTTCCTCACCTTGATTAGGCTGTTTGGAAATGTTGCTTGGGTGAGGTTCCATGTCACATCCAAAATTTGTTCTGTGATTTATGGGAGACTATGCATATTTGTTCTGATATCAGCCTTAAGGATTATGAACATCTCCTCATTCTTTATTATGGATCTATCATTTGCAAATTGAGATAACCCTTTTTGAGAAGCTATTTTTATTTTTAATCTGAAGGCTAATCTCAGGGCGACTGTGTTCCAAAGACTTACTTTGATGATGATGCCATTGTTGAAAAGACGTCATTTCCTTTGTCCCTTGACTTCTTTCTTTGCATTCTTTAAGAACCCCTTCCTCCTTCAAAACCCAAAGTGTTAAAAAAAAAATGAGAACAAAGAAGATTTAACAGAAGATTGTCAAGTTCTTGCCATAGGAACCACTAGGTTTCCTTGACAGTCTTTGAGGTCCTGGGGCAGCGAAGCAGCAGAGTAAATATGTTACTAGTTCAGTACCTAGTAACTAGCAACATTAGCTAGTAACATTACAGTGGCTGGTAATGGGCAATCACCCAGATTTGCTTGATAGTGATGGTGACTCCTTGGCAGATTTGCTCTGCCCAACTCCCAGAGCTCAAAGGGAAGATTGAGGAAAAATAAACCTGAGAGCTTCAAGGAAGTATGGTAGTTCTGGGGAAAGAGCAAATAGAATAGGACTAAATCAATTTCCATCTAGGTAAGGAGATGAAGGGAATGAATCTGGGACAAGAACTAGGGAAACCCTTGATATGACTTTAAGTCTTAGCTTTGTGGGAAACCTCACATCCTTCCCATATTCTTTCATAGCCTGGCTTAGTAGATAGAGCCCATCTCAGAGTCAAGAGCACCTGGGTTCCAGACCTGCCTCTGACACCAATTGGCTGCGTGACCTTGGGCACCTAGCTCAGTGCCTCAGGAAGCTCTTCAATCAAAAAATTGCAGAGCAGGTGATACGTGCATAGGTGGAAATTTCCTTCCTGAGAATTTCTGATACCAATGAAATAACAGGTCTGATGAAAAAGGAAAACCTTTCTTTTAGGTTCACTCTTATATATGGGGTGTTCAGAGAGGTGTGAGGGCTTGCTGAGTCCTTTTCCAAACTTTGGTGTCCACCTATTACCTAGCTCTCACTGGTGGCTCCAAGAAGCTTTAGCATATATACATCATGGTAAAACCATCTCAACAGAAGGGCTAAAGCAGGTTGAGGGTAACAGGCAGGCCTTAAACCTGTCGGTGAATTAGGGTGATGTCCACTCCAAGCAAGTGAAGACTTCTCCTGAAGGAATGGGTGGATGAGAACTGCTGGTTCCAATGGCCATGCAGGTAGCTGAAGTGGCTCTGTGGAGCACTGAGCGATTGGTCAGATGTCAGAGATGTCAAGGTCATCCGTTGCATCCCAGACTATTACCAGTTGTCTGCATTTTTGCCCTACCATTGGACGTTGATGACTCTGGAAGATGCTTTGCACAACTCCAGCTGCCCTTAAATCCAATTCAAATGTTGGTCTTCTTTGGAAATGAAGAATGAGCAACAACACACTTCTCACATGTAGAAATGGTCACTGTCATGGTGCTATTGGACCCTCTGCCACTGTTAGTATTTATTACTCTTCCCTAAAGGGATTTGATCTTAAAATACCTCATGGGAAAGGGTAGAACTTTATTGCTGTCATGAGTCATTTACATTTTAGTGTGACTGCTTTTCAGATCCTTTCCAGAGAGCAGGTTTTGATAGAGAAAATGTATGAAGACTGGTGGGTATTTGAGTAGGAAGAAAGAAACATCATTAAAAAACATGGAAGGGTATAGAACTAAGGAAAAAAACTATGCATACTGATCCCAATTCCCTGATTTGTTGTTTGATTCTTATTCACCATTTTGCACATGCAGTCCCTCATTCTGTGCTAGCCATTCTAGTGACACTACTTACTCACAGCAATATGTAGAATGCCTTTTTCCAGTTGAAAGCCTTTCCATTCTTTCAAGTCCCAGCCTTCATGTTACTTCTTTAGTAAGGTGGAAATTTCTTTGAAGTAGTGCTGTTTAGTGAAAAGAACACTAGACTTGGAGTCTAGCTTCAAATCCCATCTCTGATTCTGGTGGGCAGTCATTTATTATACTTGGGCCTTGTTTTCCTTGTCTTTAAGATGAAAGGCTTGGACTAGATGGCTTTTTGAGGTCCCTCAACTACAGCCCTTTATACTTTGGTTTATGGGATTTAAAGCTGGAGGGATACTTAGTCATTATTTATTCCAAACAGCCCTTCCGTTTTTACTAATGAGGAAACTGAGGCCCAGAGAGGTTATCCGTGGTCACATAAGTAGTGAGCAGTAGAACTGGGATTTGAAAACATCTTCTTTGATTCCAAATCTGATACGTTTTCCTATTAATCCTGCACATAGTGTGTTTGTACATGTTTGTCAATTGTCTCCCCCATTAGATTGTGAGCTCCTTGAGGGCAGGGACTGTCTTTTGCTTCTTTTCATATCCTCAGAGCTTAACACATTACCTGGCACACAGTAGGCACTTAATAAATACTTGCTAACCTGTTTTTCTATTTCACTGTGATTTCTATAATCACTATTTCATCCTATTGTATCCTCTACTGCCATTATTTGTGTTTTTGTCCTGACCCTCCACTAGCTTGTTAGTTCCTTGAGGGCAGCTACTTCAGGCAAATGAAGTAATTTAATTTCCATTAACCCCTGAATGGTCTGTGGAAGAGTCCAACTAAACCAGGCCCTTGATCAGTACTGTGGGTTGAACGACTGCTGTGAGTAGAGTCCTTTAGTCTTTCTTTGTACTTCTAGTTGTTTACACAGTGCCTGGCACACAGTAAATGTTCAATAAATTCTTATTTAACGATTGACTATATATAATGAGTTGAATTCCCATCGTGGCTATAACTAAGGGGCAGGACTCAAAAGGGTGGCACAGCAGATAGAGTGCCAGGTCTAGAATGAGGAAGACTCATCTTCCCAAATTCAAATCTGACTTGAGACACTTATTAGCTATGAGACCCTGGACAAGTCATTTAACTTTATATGCCTCCATTCCTCATTTGTCAAATGAGCTGGAGAAGGACATGGCAAACCATTCTTTGCAAAGAAAACCCCAGATAGGGTCAAGAAGAGATGAACATGACTGAGAAATGACCGAATAACAACAGCAGGTCTCACAAGAAACTACCCCTTCCCTTGGGGAATGTCCATTCCCTAGTCCACTGGGGATACATACATAAAGGTGATGGTTCCCTCACTGGGTCTCACTCAGGACTCATCTGGATAATTCCTGCCCTTGGTGGATTTGCTATCTACAGTGGCATGAAAGTGGGAGTGGGTTGGATTAGATTGGGACAGGAACAAAAGAGCTTAAGTAATTTTTTAATAGACACATTAAGACGGTACTAAATAAAATGATGCTGACTTCCTTAGAGCCTCACTGCATACCATTCTCAAGGTTCACCCCATGAAAGCTTCTGAGAGGTGGGACAGCTTCAGTATTATCTCCTATTTATGTAATACTTTTCAATTTACTAAATACTTTCCTCATGAAAACTCTGTGAAATGGATAGTACAAGATTTATAATTCCCATTTTATAGATGAACAATCTGAGATGTTAAGTCATCTTCTTATGGTCACATGGCCAGTTGGCATATGAATATTAAATAATATTAATAAATATTAATGATTGTTAAAAATATTAATAATATTAAAACCAAGCTCAATGCACAAAACATTCAACGGAATAATATAGTGAGAAAAGTTGAAACATTACTTCTTGTAAACTTGGTGCATACTCTTTCATAAAAACATCATCACTGGAGAGATTGGTCTTACCTAGAGAACATGCATGGAAAGGGATGTGTAGAGGAACATGTGGCCAGAATTCATGGGCAGAGGGATATAGAAATAGAGAAAAGGCACATGTGTGGAGGGATAAGCCGTACTTCAGGTACTACCTGAAGGAAGACATCTGGGAGGTGCTGGCTTTTTGTGATGTCATCATACTATTCTCCTTGGGCCTTCCTCCCATGAATCAAAATTCCTTTGATGTTCTCTCAGATGTGGGAGCCACACTGTGATCTTTTCTTTCTGAGAGATCATCTCTGATGAGAAACTCTCTCTCTCTCCATAGAAGGCTTGATTCTAGAATTGTTGAACTTGGGTTTGTTAGAGCCAAATTCCAGAGGAAAAGCTGAAATCCAGAAACTTTTACCATCTAGACAACTCTCTGCAGCTGCTTTGTGGTTGAGAGTGCTGTGTGTTGTCTCTGTGGGGTTGGATCCAGGAACACTAGATATTCTATGGCAAGCCTGGCTATAGTTATCTCCAAAGCACATGGCACATGATTCCTCTCTTTATGGCTACCAAGTTTTTAGAGCAGATAACTCCTCTGTGACTTTTCCAAAGCTTGCCATTAATGGCTCCCAAGTGAGGGAACCTCTTTTCTATAGGGCCTCTTTCCCATGCTGTCTCTTGAAGTCTCAAAGATTGAGGAGTCAAAAGGGGTTTGTAGGCTTCTATCTGTAAATCAATGGCAAAAGTGATTTCTTCCACAACATTAGTCCTTTCAGAGTTCAAGTTAACCAATTCACTTGTAGTTATGACTTCAATATGTCCACCAAGAGATAACTGACCACTTTGTACCCTTTAGAGGAAGGTGCAGTTAACCCCCTCCCCTATAAAGGTTCACTTCTATATGATTTTTTCAATTTGGGACATACATAATCAACCCCTTACTGAGTGAACTGAATGAATAATGCTTTATAGCAAAGTTCCATTATATGAATAAAATGAATTGTTGAGAGCCTCTGAAGTCATTAAAACCCGACAGGTTTATTGGGAAATACTTCTTAGAGAGGCAACCTATTATGTAGTGAATAGAGACTCTGGGGAAAGGAGATGGGTTCAAGTCTATCCTTTGACATTTGTTGCTGCATGATCCTGGGTAAGTCATTTAGTTTCTCAATGCCCCTGACAACTATCTAAGATTATAAGTGGCAGAGCAGGCACAAATCTGCTTTGGTGATTTGTAGAGAGAATTCATTGTCAGGAGTTCACAATATCTATGACATCACATAAAATCCAAAATCCAAACTTGCTGGAGAAGATGGGTCTCCTGAAAATATGCTGTAGAGTAAGTAGTGTCACTAGAATGGCTAGTACAGTGGCCACTTGGAAGAGTGGTTTCAGTTATCAGGCATGAGTATTCTGCAAGTTAATTAAGCAATATTTATTAAAAGCTTGATGTGCTGCTGGCAGAAATATAATTTAGAAGATTAATGGGAGACTGACTAGTAGGAATCCTATCCTTCCGTTTGAACACATGCAATTGACTGCCTAGGTCCAACTTACGTGGATGCTTGGAGAAATTGCTTCCAAATATGTGTAATGGAGAATCTTGCCCTACACTTCAGGGCATGTACAGTTATTCTCTTACAGTCTCTTTGTTTGCTTACTGCTTTGTAAATGAAAATCTTAGAATACATTGTTAAACTGGAACTGGGCATGTATACCAAAGATATAAAACAATAAAATCTTTCCTTTTCCATCCTCCTGTTCACTAGGTATAAGGACATCTAGTTTTTGAGTTCCAAAGGGTCAGAGGTGGTGGAGGGGGTGGGGAGGAGGATAATCTTTCTCTTCCAGGACAGCCTGAGAGCACCTGGCCTCCTAGGCAAATGTATGTCTAGCATGGAACAATGCCCTGTTTGTGTCTTCTTTCCTTTGGTACAGGGCTTTGTGGTGCAAGCCAGAAAAGATTGCAAATATAGGTTCCTATTGGCCAGACCCATATTAATTAACATATTGGCTCAGTAAGGAGCTAAGACAAGCACAAATTATTATAATATTTATGATAAGGGCATCAGGGCTATGTGAAACAGTGCCATAGCAACTGAGGTTGTAGGCGAGCCCATTATAGACAGGAAATTATGGAAGACTTTATGGAAGAGACTGTATGGGAGATGGGCTTTAAATGATAGATAGGAAATCAAGAAACAAAGAAGAGGGAGGTGATGATGTGAACAAGAATACAGAGGAAGGTGTGTGCAATGTGAGTGGTTTGACAGTTGTAGAGTTTGGCTGGAATTTTCAGAGCCTGTAGTGGAAAAGAGTAATATGAAAATCACAACAGCACCAGATGCAGAAGATCCAATGGGACAAGGATGCTGTCAGAATAGAATGTAAACTTCTTGGGCAAATGCAATCTCATTTTTATTGTTGTATCCGGGTGCCTAACACAGGGCCTTGAATACAGTAGGTCTTAATAAATGCTTGGGATGAAGTAGGGATAATTGGAGAGGGTAGGTGGTGGCTAAGAAGACAAAAAAGAGAGGACCATTCAGGGCCTGCAAAAGACTGAGTAACCCCTCTCCAGAACACTTCTTTCCGACCCACTTGTCTATCTATGTCACTTAAAAATAATTCTCTCCAGACCTCTGCCTCTCCCCTAACCTTGGGAGCCTTGCCGCCTGAGGAAATAAGGAATACACATTTTAAAATAAAGTAGGTCAACTCCCAAGTATTCATTTGTGGATTGTGACAAATACTTAATCCAAGATTGACTTTCCCCTGCCTCTTAACCTGCTTTGGGGACTGTCTTCAATTGTGTTCTTTTGGGAACAGCTTTCTAATTCTAATAAAAAAAAATTGACTGGGCAGGGCTTAGAAACATGCTTTGGAAGCATTCCTGAATGTCTCAGCGGTTTTGCCATCCCACTTCTCTCTCTGGCACCCTATGATGGGGTTTTGAACAATTTCACCAGAAAGCCTGAGGTCATTTGGAGAAAGGATTAGGTTCTAAAGTAGAGCAAATGGCTTAGAACAAAGAAAAGCTCTGTCCCTCAACTCTAAGCAGCACTTTTAAACCTCTTTGTGCTGCCTTCCTACTTTTTACCTTTGGCCACAATGGTTGAAGGAATATGGATGATGTAGTGTAGATTATTCCCATTGCTTTTGAGACAACACAAAGAATAAGAGTGACCATCCAGAGAATTCCTTCCTTCCTTCCTTCCTTCCTTCCTTCCTTCCTTCCTTCCTTCCTTCCTTCCTTCCTTCCTTCCTTCCTTCCTTCCTTCCTTCCCTCCTTCCCTCCC
>NW_027187336.1:1322184-1335381 GCF_028583685.1 Petaurus breviceps papuanus
CTTTCTTTCTCTCTCTCTCTCTCTCTCTCTCTTTCTTTCTTTCTTTCTTTTTTTCTTTCTTTCTTTCTTTCTTTCTTTCTTTTTCTTTCATCTAATCTAGTCTCCTCTTTTTTTAAAATTTAAATGCTTTATTAACTGCTGATTTACATCATTCGTTTCCACCATATTTTGAGTTACAAATTTTCTCCCCATTTTTCTCCCACCCATCCCCCCAAAACAGCAGTCCCACAGGATATCCCCACCTCCAATCTGCTCTCTCCCATATTTTCTCCCATACCCGTTTCAACTTTTCCAGTGGATCTCTATGCCTCAGTGCCTGTATATCTTTTTGCTTAATTACATGTAAGATGGTATTAATAATAGTATACACACACACACACACACACATATATATATATATATATATTTGAATATTTGATTTTAAAACTTTCAATTCCAGATTCATTCCCTTCCCCCCCCCCCCCCGCCACCCACCCCCACTGGGGGGACAAGCAGTTCGGTATAGGTTGTACATGTGCGGCTAATGCAAAACAATAACATAGTAGATGTATTGTAAAAGACTGACTATTTTTCCCTCCCTCCTGTCCCACCTCCCACTTGTTCTATTCTCTACTTTGATCCCATCCCTTTTCAAAAGTGGGTGCTTACAACTTCCCTCCCCCGCAGCCTGCCTTCCCTTCCATCATCCCCCTTCACATCCCCTTACCCCCTATTCTCCTGGAGGGTGAGATCCCCTATTTAATGTGTATTTCCCTCCCTTCTCAAGCCAGATTCAATAGGAATAAGGTTGACCTATTCCCTTTTGCCTTCCTATTCTTCCCCTCCATTGTAACCATTTTCCCTTGCCTCTTCTGTATGAGATAGTTTGCCCCACTCTGTCTCTCCCCATCTCCTCTAATTATATTCCTCTTACCTCTTAATTTCACCTTTTAAGTATCATCCCTTCCTGTTAAATTGGTCCCGTGCCCTCTATCTATGTATACCTGTAAACGTATATACACACATTCACATATGTATTCATATGCCCGCATACCCTCATATAAAGACATATATATATATATATTTCTAATCCCTTCAACTACTGAGAAAAGTTTCATAGGTTACAATTATTGTTTTTCCATGTAGGAATGTTAATAGTTCAACTTTGGCCAGGTGGCTCAGCGAGCAAGAGCACCGGCTCCAGTGCCGGGACGACCCGGATCAAATCCGGGCCCAGACACCCAGCACCACACCCAGAAACAACAACTGGCCATGCAACGCTGAACAAGCCACTCAACCCTGATTGCTTAAAAAAAATAGTTCAACTTTGATAAGTTCCTTATGATTTCTTTTCCCTGTTTACCTTCTCATGCTTCTCTTGCTTCTTGTATCTGAATGTCAAATTTTCTATTCAACTCTGGTTTTTTCAGCAAGAATGCTTGGAAGTCCTGTATTCCACTGAATGACCATATTTTCCCCTGAAACATGATACTCAGTTTTGCTGGGTAGGTGACTCTTGGTTTTAATCCCAGGTCCCTTGACCTCCGGAATATCACATTCCAGGCCCTTCGATCCCTCAGTGTAGAAGCTGCCAGATCCTGGGTTATCCTGATTGTGTTTCCACAATATTCAAATTGTTTCTTCCTGGCTGCTTGTCATATTCTCTCCTTAATCTGGGAATTCTGGAACCTGGCTATAATATTCCTAGGAGTTTTCTTTTTGGGATCTTTTTCAGGAGGTGATCGGTGGATTCTTTCAACCTCTATTTTGCCCTCTGGTACTAAAATATCAGGGCAGTTTTCTTTGAGAACTTCCTGGAGGATGCTTTCCAGGCTCTTACTTTGGTCATGGCTCTCAGGCAGTCCAATAATTTTTAAATTATCTCTCCTGGATCTATTTTCCAGGTCAGTGTTTTTTCCCATGAGATATTTCACATTGCCTTCTATTCTTTCATTTGTTTGGATCTGTTTAACAGCATCTTGATTTCTCATAAAGTCATTAGCTTCCATTTGCTCCAATCTAATTCCGAAGGAATGATTCTCCTCAGTGAGCTTTTGAGATTCTTTTTCCATCTGGCAAATTCGACTTTTTAAGGCATTCTTCTTCTCATTGCCTTTTTGAGTCTCCTTTGCCATTTGAGTCAGTCTGTTTTTTAAGGTATTATTTTCTTCAGTCAGGCTGTTGACTCTCATTTCATAATTTTCTTGCATTGTTCTCATTTCTCTTCTCAATTTTTCTTCCACTTCTCTTATCTGCTTCTTAAGGTCTTCTATGGCCTGTAACCAGCTTGTATTTTCCTTTGAAGCTTTTGGTGCAGGAGTTCTGACTTCACTGTTTTCCTCCTGTTCCATGCCTTGCTCCTTCTTATCCCCAAAATAGGAGTGTAATGTTGGAATCTTCTGTCTGCTTTGTTTCCTTTGCCTGCTCATTTTGCCACTCATTTATTTGACTTTTGGGCTTTTTGCCACAGTAGGACTCTGCCACCAGACAGGGGAGTTTTCGTCCCAAACGCTGGGGTTTTCTCAGCTGCCAGAGGTATTAGATGGGTGCCCTCTCTGAGGTCTCCACACGCTCTGGCAAGCTGTACACACACCCCAGGACCTCCACCCTAGACTGCAATCCAGATCCAAGCAGGTTAAAGCAAGAGCGATGACACCTCAGACTGGTGCTTGGTCCCCCTACACTCTGCAGGCCAGGAGCTGAAACCGCCATGTGGCACTGGCAGGCTGTGCTGGCGTCTCAGCGGTTTCTCGCTCCAGGGGTAAAAGCCATGCACTCCCACTTTCTGGGTCCCAAAGTCCAGACTGCACTGGCCTCTCACCTTGTCCTTCGCATCTATGTATTGATAAATCTGGAAACGGCCACAGCTGCTGCTTATCTGGAATCCCTCTGGCTGGCGGCTGGTCAGGCCCGCCCTGGGGCTAAAGCCTTGGCGTTGGGCTGGGCTCGGCTTCCAGAGCACTGCACTGGCCAATTCCTGCCAGCCTGCCGGGCTGTCCTCAGTGGGAGGTTAGCTTCTCTGCGTCACTTTGTGGGTTCTGCAGCTCCAACGTTTGTTTAGAGTCCCCTTTTTACATGGATTGGGGAGGGTGGAAGCCGGAGCCGCGGAAAGGTCGTGCTTCTACTCCGCCATCTTGGCTCCGCCCCCTAGTCTCCTCTTTGTAGAGAGGAGAAACTGCAAGGGAAGAATTCTAGGCACAGTCATAACAACAACACATAAAGAAAGGGTGGAATATTGGGCAAGGGACAGTCAAAAGCCAGTATGACTTGACTCACAGAATCTATGAAGTGGAGCAACATATACTATTTCAGAAAATGTAGGCAGGAGTCAGGTTGTGAAGAATTTGATTTTACTTTATTATATATAAATTATAATTATATAATAAAATTATTTTTACAAGAACATATCTCCCTCCCACTTCCCCTGCCTCCAATTAAACAATTAAAATTTGACAAATGTTCATATTTCAGCAAAAGAAATCCCCATGTTAGCTATGTCCAAAAGTGTTTTTCTCACTTTGCATTTTAAGTTCATAACCCCCTGACAAATACTGTCACTTATCAGATTTCTGAAGTCTTTCAAGGTTGTTTTTCTTTGTAAAGTTGTTGCTTTATAAATCATTCTCTTAGCTCTACTTATTACCTTCTGCAATAGTTCATAAAGGTCTTTCCAATTTCCTCTAACTCTATCTATTTTGCTATTCCTTATGTTGCAGAAATATTCCATTACATTAATATAGCATTATGTGTGTAACCATTCCCCAGTATGTGAATGACCCCTTAACTTCCAGGTTTCTGCTACTAGACAAATAACTGCTATAAATATTTTTGTACATGTGTGTTTTTTTCCCCTTAACAAATTTAAAATAAGTTTTATTGATGCCATCTGGTTCTTACATCATCATAGTATCCCAAATATCTCTCCCTCGGTCCCTCCCAGAGAGCCATCCCATACGATAAAAAGTATTTGTTAATCAATCAATCAATACAACTGATTAACACATTGGAAAAGTCCTGGAAAAAAATGTGCAATGTTTAACACCTGTAGATATCTCACCTCCAGAATAGGGCAAGTTAAAAGTGTCCTCTCATATCTCTTCATTTGAGTTTTGCTTGATCTTTATAATTTCATAACTTTACTTTTGATTTTTTTGGTGTGTAGTATTTTCCATTCACATGGTTGTGGTTATTATATACACAGTTTTCTTGGTTCTTCCTATTTCACTTTTCATCAGTTCATAGAGATCTTTCCATGAGTTCATCACTTATCTTTTGTTATAATACGGTAATATTCCATTACAGCTACGTACCAGAGTTTGTTTAGCCACTCTCCAATTAATTGACATCTACTTTGTTTCCAGTTCTTTGCTATCACAAAAATACTGCTATAAATATTTTGGTATATATGAGAAATTTCTTCTTATTGATGACTACTTCAGGGATAAGCCCAGGAATGGAGTCTCTAGTTAAGAGAAAAAAAGAGATTTTTAAAAATTTGCCTAATTACAAATTGCTTTCTAAAATGCTCTCACCATTTCAAAGCTTCACCAGCAACATCATTAGTGTGCCTATCATTCCACAACTCTCAAACTTTGACTATTGCCATTTTTTTTTTGTCATTTTGCAGAGTGTAAGGTGAAACCTCAGGGTTGCTTTGATTTGCATTTCTCTTATGATTATTAGTGATTTGGAGCATTCTTTTATGTGATTGTGAATACTTTCCAATTCTTTTTTTGAGAACTGTTTGGACATATCTTTTCTAAAAATCTATTGTATATAAAAATCTATCAATGTATATTTATCATACACACATATATAGTTCATAAATATGTGTACACATATGTACATGTACACACACATATAAATTGTTTATATATCTTAGATGCCAAAATCTTATCAGAAAAATTTTATACAAAGTTGTTTTTTCCCCCCTCCATTTGACCACTTCTCTTTTTATCATGAGAATATTAATTTTGCCTATGTGGAAGTTTTTAAATTTCATGTAATCAGAGTTATATATTTTATCTTTGGTAATTACTTCTATCTCTTGTTTGGTTAAGAATACATCTCCTACCCACATGCAATAAATATTTATAGCAGCTCTTCTTGTGGTGGCAAAGAATTGGAAATCAAGGGGATGCCCAGCAATTGGGGAATGAATGAACAAGTTGTGTTATCTGAATGTAATGGAATATTATTGTTCTATAAGAAATAATGAGCTGGTAGATTTTGTTTGTAGATTTTGGAAAAACTGGAAAGAATTGATGCTGATTGAAGTGAGCAGAACCAGGAAAATGTTGTACACAGCAACAGCAACATTGTGTGATGATCAGCTATGATAGAAAGACTCATGATGGAAAATGCTATCCACATTCAGAGAAAAAACTATGGAGTCTGAATGCAGATAGAACAACACTATTTTCATTTTTTTCTTTCTCATGGTTTTCCCCTTTTGTTCTGATTCTTCTTTCATAACATAACTAATGTGGAAATATGTTTAACATGATTGTACATGTATAACCTGTATCACATTGTTGTTGTCTTGGGGAGAAAGGAGGGAATGGAGGGAAGGAGAAAAATTTGGAACTCAAAATCTTATGAAAATGAATGTTAAAAACTATCTTTACATGCAATTGGGGAAAAATAATATTAAGTGAAAAAAAAGAATATATCTTCTACCTAGAGTTGTGAGCGGTATATGATTTGTTTCTCTTCTAATATTTTTAAAAAAATATTATATTTAATATTATGATTATGTATTCATTTAGAATGTATTGTGGGATATGATGTAGGTGTTTATCTGACTGATTTCTGCCAGATAGCATTTCAGCAATTAAAAAAAATCAAATAGAGATTTTTTCCCCCTAGGTAATTTATGTTTTCCATTTTTAAAAAATTAGATACTGGATTATTTAGTTCTATTATTTCTGATTCTCTCTTGTGTAGTCTGTTCCACTGATGTATTTTTTAAAGCAACACCCAGTGGTTTTGATGACTGTTGCTTTATAATATAATTTGTCTGGGAATGGCTATTTCTCCTTTGTCCCTACTTCTTTTCATCATTTTCCTTGATATTCTAGATCTTTTGTTTTTCCAAGTGAATTTTGTTATTATTTTATCAAGTTCTATAAACCATCTCCATGGTAATTTGATTAGTATAGCATTAAAACTATAAATTAATTTTTGTAGTATTGCCATTTTTATTATATTGGCAAGGCCTAACCATGAGCACTGAATATTCCTCCAGTTATTTAGGTTGTTTTGTATTTTGTTAAGAAATACTTTATAATTAAATCTATACCAGTCTTTTCTGTGTTTTCATAGGTAAGTACATAGATTTGGAGTGGAGTTTTCATTTTTATTATTTCTTTTTGTGTTTTGTTATTATTACATAGAAACATCATTGATTCTTTTGAGAATTTATCTTGTAGCCTACAAATTTGCTGAAACTATTCATTGTCTTGATTAGTATCTCTGATTCCATGTGATTTTTTTTTAAAGCAATAGGGGTTAAGTAACTTGCTCAAGGTTACACAGCCAGTTATTTCTGGGAGTGGTGCTGAGTATCTGAGCCCAGATTTGATCCAGGTCATCCCGACACTGGAACCGGTGCTCTTACTCGCTGAGCCACCTGGCCGCCCCTCAAAGGCTTTTTCTACATATATTGAGATGATCATGTGATTTTTTTATGTTTTGGTTTTTAATATAATTAATTATGTTAATTATTTTTCTAATGTTGAACCATCCTTCCTTACAAACTCTGGTATAAATCTCACTTGGTTACAATGAATAATTTCTTGGATAAATCATTATAGTTCATTTGACAGGATTTTGTAGAAAGATTTTGAGGCCATGTTCATTAATGATATTGACCTATAATTTTCCTTCTGTGTTTTATTTTTCCTTGCTTTAGGCATTTGAACTATATTTGTCTCATAAAAAAACATTCTGGTAGGGTGCCTTCTTTCTCAATTTTTGAGAATGATTTATATACTATGGGTACTAATTATTCTTTAAAAGTTTGATAGGATTGTACTGTGAATCCATCAGGACTAGGATTTTTTTTTCTCCCTTTGGTAGTTCTTTTAAATCTAGCTCTGTTTCCTTTTTTGAGATTGAGCTATTTAAGATCTCTATCTTGTCTTCTGATAGTTTGGGTATTTTATGTTTTTGAAGACATTCCTTGATTTTGTTTTGTTAGCATATATTATTACATATTATTTGCATAATATGTTCTGGCTATTCTTTTTGTTCTGGTTTTGTTGTGATTTCACTTTTCTCCTTTTCTATTTTGTTGATTTGGTTTTCTGCTCCCTTTTTAATCAGATTAACTAAAGTTTAATCAATTTTATTAGTCATTCCAAAGAACCAGCTTTAAGTTTTTTCTGTTCTATTTTTTTTCCAATTACTCAATTTCCTCCCTAGTTTTTAATATGTCCTCTTTCGTGCTTATTTCAGGTTCATTTATTTGTTGACTTTTTAATTTTTCAAAACGTATATTCAGCTCATTAATTCTCTCTTTTCTATTTTGTGTGTGTTTGTATGGATATGATTTCTACCCTTCCTCCATCCCTTTCTCCATGCAGTAGCTGCATCCTAGGACTTTTGGTATGTAGTTTTATCATTATCAGTTTCTTTTAATTAGTTTTTAGCTGTTTCTATGATTTGTTCTTTGAGTCATTCATTACTTAGGATTTCATTGTTAAGTCTCCATTTGGATCTGTATCTTTTGTTTGTGGTCTTTGCATTAATGACTATTTTTATTGCATTATAGTCTATAAAGGACATATTAAATATTTCTGCCTTTTTACAATATTGCTTATTAGTTGCTATTTATTGCCTGCTTTTATCAGATTATATAATGCTCCCTTTCTCTTTTTTCCCCTATCAGTGTTAGTCAAATAGATTCCCTCTTCCTTTCCTCTCCTTCAACTAGTTCTGTTAATTAGTGTTTTAAATTTCATTTTTGGGCCCCTTTCCAAAAAGGATTTTTTTTCACTCTCTTTATTATCCATCCTCTCTTTATTTCTGCTCTAGACCCTCATTCTCTGATTCATGACCACTATAATTATCTTCTCTTTTTTTCTTTGTATTCCTCATGTAATCAGAACTTCCAAGGTATCAATTCTAGGCTCTCCCCTCTAGGCAGTTTCTATTACTGCCTTGTAGAGCTTATTTCATGGATTCCTTTTTTTCCATTGTGGCTCACTTCCAGAAAAATGCCAATTATTGCCCATGTCAGAGAGGACACTGCCCCAAAATAGTTTCCCTCTCCCCTACAACCCTGATTGTGCAGTCCAAGACTGATCTATACCTTTCCCAGTTACCTTTTCATCTCCCATTTGTCTCAAAATCTCCTTTCTGAATCCATGCTCTCCTGCTATCCCAGGTTCCAGTTGCTCTCAGGAGTTCTTTCCCAAGGCGGGACAAGTGGAATTTTCAAGCACCAAATCCCCCAGACTACATCCAGCGCCAGGTCCCTATCTCCATTCACTGACCATCTCTTCATTCATAGGAGCATTTGCCAGTGGAACCCCATCCTGCTGCCAAAGCAAAGCTTCTGTCCTTCCATCCCCTTTCAATCCTTGCTTCCCTTCTTCTCACATGTAGGCTTTTTCTCTTACTGAAACCACAGAGATCACCTTCCCTTCATTGCTCGTCATCAATTTGGCCCATTTATATCACACATTCCTCTCTATCTCCCTGTTGCCCTTTACCCCTTTCATATACTCTCCCGTATGGTAAATGTAATCCTCACCCCCACCCCACCCAAACAAAAGAACAAAAACACAGATTTGCTTGTAGACAGGGAGTTTCTAGGTTCTGTCCATAATGTCCCAGGCCCACCTTTTCAATGTTACTTCTACTATGCTTTCACCCTTGTCTCTGTGTACATTTAAAAAGAAGCTTCCTACTTGCTTCTGCTGTCATTCTGTAGCTATTGCTGCCCTTGTTACTCCATTTATTCACTCTACCTGCATTTTTATTGTCTGTGATGCTTGAGAAACAAATGATCTCTTCAGTTCTGGCTTTCTTTCTGCAGATGTTTCAAATGTCTCTTATTGAAATGCATCTTTTTAAATTTATGGTTAAGCTCAAATTTGCAGTATAGGTCATCTTGGGTTGTATCCTGAACTCCATTATTTGGAACACATCATTCCATTCCCTCCTACATTTTCTGGTGGATTTAGAATAGTCTTGTGTTATTAGAATTTAATTTTCTTTGTATTTGAAGGTTTTTCTCCTGCTTGTTTGCACAACTTCTTGTTTCTGAACTGAATTGTTAAATATTTCCTCTATGTGCCTTGGAGTTTTCAGTCTTTTTTTTTTCTGGAAGCTATCTAAGGATTCTTTCAATTGGAATTTCATTTTCCATGGTCAGAAGTCCTAGGCAGTTCTATTATTTTCTGCATTATGATGATATTAAGGTGTTTTTTTTTTGTCTTGTCATGTTCTTCTGGGAGTCCTATGCTTCTTAGATTGTCTCTAGGCATTTGAGATCAGTATGTTTTGCTTGTATAATGAAAATATTTTTACTGTTATTGGGAGGGTTTTTTTGCCTTTTTTCTTCTATATTGTCCTTCACTTCTATATATTCACATTACTAATCTGTTGTTTTCTCTGTTGTTTCTTTGGTGAGAATTGCCATTGCAGATTCTACTTTTTCTATTCAGCCACTTATTTTTATTATGCAATCCATAAATTCTGCACTCATAATTCTCATTTTTTGAACCTCTCAGAAACAGTGTGCTATGGTTTCATGTTCCCCTCACATTCCAAGGGGTCCTCTCTTTCATCAAGTGTTGGATCATTTCTTTTTTTTGTAGTATTTATTTATTTATGGATGCTTGAAGTAATTTACTAGATTTGGAGACCATGTTTCCTTCTGTTGTTAATGTTTTCCCTATTTATTTATCCACTTTTTATTCAAGGTCTCTGAGATTTTTTCTTCCTGAGATTTTTCTTAATTTCAGCCTCTCCTTCCCCTCCACCTTTGCATTTTTACCCTATTGCTCACTTTCTGATTCTGTCTCCTCTGATGGTGATTTCCTTGGGGGCTAGATTTCAAGGTGACTGAATCTCATACCATGCTGGACATTTCATAGTTCACCAGCATAGGATTCTGCTCCAAGTGACTTTTAGATGGTTAGAACTGATCCTGTCTGGATGCTGTACTCTTTCCCTCACGTTTAGCAGAGTGTTACCCACACTCACCTCCATTCCCTATAGCCCCCAATATGATGTCCTGTCCCACGTCTCTCCCATTCCTCAGTTCTCTGGCATAGCACTGGCATTTCAGAAAGCTGCCATGCTTGTGTTATAAGATTATCCACCTGAGCACTGGCAATTCAGAGCTTTGCAGCACTGGCATCATGGGGTTGTCTGCTTTGGAGTTGGCTGGGCACACTTGTTGTCTGTCAAGACTTGAAAAAATTTTCTCAGTCTGGATATGGAGAGTCCATGGCATTGGAAAGAGGGAAAGAAGACCAGATTGTAGGGTTGAGCTTTGTTACAAGTCTATATGTTAGGTCCTTGGATCTGCTTAGTGCAGCCTTGCTTCTAGAAGTATGAGAGGTTGGGGAGGTGTGCTGAGTGAGCTCAGGGTAAGTGTCAGTTCAATTTTTTTAACCTTCCTTCAGATTCTGGGTGCCTTAGATGATGGAAACAGTTAAAGTTGTTTTATCATTAGTTCATAATTTCTGTTTTTTTCAGAGGCTTGAGAGGCCATGGAGATCAGAGAAAATGTCTACTATTCTATTTTGTTGTTTATGTGATTCAGAAGTCTCTTACTCTTTAAAAAAAATCTGTTGGTGTTATTGGTATTGGTGCCTCAATGGATATTGATAATGCAGTGCATTTTAGGGCATAATTTCAAATTACTTTCCAGGATGACTGCACCTATTAACAGTTCTGAAATCAGTACTTGTATATGTATATAAATAAATATGTGCTTGTTTTTCCCTAGACCCTAAAACATATGTCCTATTTCTCATTTGTCATTTTTGCCAATCTGATGAGTATGAGTTAAAACTAGAGGTCCTTTAATTTGCCTTTATCTAATTATGAGTGATTTGGAGACTTTTTTAATATGGTGTTTAATAGCTGAGATGCTATTAAATGTCAAGGGCTTTAAATGCCAGGCTGAGAAGTTTATATATTATCTGAGAAGTAATAGGTGACTATTGGAGCTTCATTATCAGGGACATAATTTAGGGATATCATTTTGGCAGTTGTGTGGAGTATGTATTAGAGAGATTAGAGGTGAGGAAATTATTAATGAAGCTATTACTATAACTTAAGGAGAGGTGATAAGGGCTTTAACTAGGGGTTGACTGTGTTAGTGGGGACAAGGGGATGGATGTGAGAGATGTGGAGATAGAATAGATACAATTTGGCAACTGATTGAATGTGGAGAGTGAAAGTGGATATTTGAAGGTGACCTTGAGTTTGTGTGTTTGGGTGACTAGAAGGGAAGTAAGGAAAGGGGGTGAGTTTGGGAAGAAGGATAATGATTTCTACTCTGAACATGTTGTATTTGATATTTCTTTAGGGTAGTATAGTAGAAATGTTCAATTGGTAGCTGGTGATGTGGGATGGAGCTCTGGTAGGTAAGGGCTATGAGGCTAAAAATACATTTCTTTCCATTATTCTACCTTGTCCATGATCCCCACTTTGCTTTATTATTCCAATATGATTTTGTTATCTAGGAATATTTCTGAATTTAAAACAAGACAAAACAAAATCTTATTCATATTTTCAGTGTTTGCTACCTCATATGCATATCAAATGATATGTAACTCTCCCAGGAATGAGGTACAGCATTGAGTAAGGTGTGCACACCTGTGTGGTAGGTTAGGGGAGGGACTGTAGAAGAAATCTGGGAATGAGTAACCCCAGGATAGGGGTTGAACCTAGAAGAACAGATGTGCTACTCAAGATGAGAGTATTGGGAGGATGCAGGAGAAGATTTAATCTTTTCCCTGTGGCCTTTGATGAACCTTATTAAAGATCTTGGCTGTCTTAACCTGAAATCATTCCTAACTCATTATAAGTAGGCTATAAATTAAAAAAAATTATTGATACCTTTTGTTTTTACCTCACTTATATTTTCCAATAGACTCCCTCCTTGCTTCCCTTCCCACAGATCATCCTAAAAGAGAATTTGAAAAGAGGAAAATGATAGTTCAGTAAATCTAACCAATATGGTGAAAAAGTTTGACTTTATAAGAAGTGTTTTATACCCATAGTCCTCAACCTCTTCAAAGTAGCAGTGGGAGCTACCATTTCATCTCTTTTTGGGGTCTAAGCTTAGCTATTATAACTTGTATCTTGTTATATTTTATTTGATTCTGAATTTAAACACCAAATAAAATGACCCTTCTCTTCTAAAAAAAAAAAAGGATTATATATGAAACTGGGAATCTCTTATGTGTAGCTTGGTTTTACTTTTAAATATATAATAATTTAACTTTTAGTTTTCAAAAGTATCCTGCTCATTTGTGTTTCCTTCTGGCCTTTCTTGTGTTTCCTTCAGTACATTAAACATGCTTCTTTTCTTTCTCTTGACAATCTTATTGGTAGGTTCCCTTTCCTTCATCTCCTTCTTTCCTTCTCCGCCCACCCCCCTTTATAATAAATTTGCATCTTTGAGGAAAATAAGTTCTTTCATCAGTCAAAGTACCCTGAATCCATCTCTTTTCTGTCAGGAGGTCAACAGAATGTTTCATTATTATTATTGTTATCATTATTTTGCTTTTTGGAAGGGGAAGGCAAGGCAATTGGGGTTAAGTGACTTGTCCAAGGTCACAAGCTAGTAAGTATTCAGTGTCTGAGGTCAGATTTGAACTCAGGTCCTCCTGATTCCAGGGCCGGTGCTCTATTCACTGTGCCACCTAGCTGCCCCTAGTATACTTCATTAGTGATCCTCTGGAATCCTTATTGGTCATTGCATTGATAAAAGTACTTAAGATTGGCAAAGTTGTTTTTCTTTATAAAGTTGTTATTGTATAGAGTTTTACTGGTTCTGCTCATTTTGCTCTTCATCAGTTCATATAAATCTTTCCAGATTTCCCTGGAATCATCCCTTTCATCATTTCTATTACTTTCATATACCATAATTTGTGCAACCATCCCTCAATTTGTGGGTATTCCATTAGTTCCTTCCTTCCTTCCTTCCTTCCTTCCTTCCTTCCTTCCTTCCTTCCTTCCTTCCTTCCT